>NC_046664.1:108092487-108094510 GCF_010883055.1 Belonocnema kinseyi | reverse complement strand
AGAGCTCCAAGGAGATTATGTTGAAAAATAAAAAAAAATTTACCCAAAAAAAATTGTTTTTATACTTCATTCTAAGGACTTATTGAACTACCCTCGTAATGTTAAGCAAATTGTTCAATTTTTAACAAAAAAAAAAGAATGTTTATCAAAAAATGTTACAGTTGATATTTACACTACAAAACTTGAATAAAAAATAAAAAACAGTTAGATTTGACCAAACAGTGTACATTTTCAACGTGACTAGATTTTGACAAAAAAAATCATTTTCCACCAAAAAAAAAAAGACGAATTTCCAACAAAAAAACATCATTTTTTGCCAAAATGTTACATTTTTAACCAAAAAAGTTGAATTTTAAACAAGAAATGGAGTAGATAAATTTTCGTTGAGAATGAATTTTCAATAAAAGCAAAAACGAATTTTCTACAAAACAGTTTAATTTTATACAAATTTGTTGAATTTTCAAGCCAAACGGCCTAATTCTCTATCAAACAATTTAATTTTAAAAACAAGAAAATGAAATAACAACAAAAAAGTTAACTTACAATTAATCAGTTGACTTTTTTAACAAAATATTTGAATTTGTAGTTTTGAAAAACTTGTTTACAACAAAACGAATTTTTAATTTAAGGGGTAACACCACTGTAGAAATTTAAATTGATCGATTTTTTTTAGCTTAAAAGATTCTTTGAACCTTGCAGAATAAAGAAAAAAAGGTTTTATACGTGTTCGAAGTCGATTCCATTGAAATTTCGAGCCTTTTCACCGAGCGTGCCGGGCTACTCCGCAACGACTCCCTGCGTTGGATGGCTACATGCCATCAGTAGGACGCTTATTTATTAGTGTACAGAAGTTTCTGTGTGTGTTGTGAAAAGTATTTTTGTAGTTTCGGAGTGATATTAAGTAGAAATGAGTGATAAAATTGTATTTTGGTAGAAAAGGTACGAAAAAGTCGTATCCAACACGGCGTCTGCCAAGGAACTGAACATGTCGAATGAAGATTTCGACTTTAATTATGATTTCGGCAATAGAGTTTTGAATTTAGTGACCGTTTTTTCTGTGACTTCTCACAGAGTCGGATGCACTGACGGATGCAGCAAAGGAGGCGCGTTCGAGCCTTCAATCGACCAGAAAGGAGATTGAAGAAGAGTACTTCAATGCAGAAGGAAGACTCTATGATGCTGGAATTGCAGATTAATGGTAAACAATTTTTAACATTGAAGTTTTTAATTTTATCGTCCTTTTAACATATCTCAAAACTTTAAACGCGTTTTTCTCAAAACACGTTTTTTGAAATCGGCACGCAGCATAACTCGAACAATTTTCAATATTTTTAATCGGGTTTTCGCCTACATCTTCATAATAATATTCCGCAGTGCACCACGTAGGGGATTTTAGATATATTAATTTAAACAATTGTTATAAACAATTAAGTGCCGTTTTTTGGTCGAAAAATTAAATTTTTTTCAAAAGCTTGCCAATTACACAAAAGTCAATATTTACAAAATCCACTACGTGTTTCACTATCTATTTTCATGTAGATTAAGAAAAAAAATTTATTTTGGTTCAGGTTGAATTTTGCATCCTGTCTGCTGCCTGCCGCGGAGCTCCACCGGGAAAAGGCACTTCACAGAATTGGCTCCAGTGCTGCGATTTTTAAATATTTTTTATTGAGAATTTGACATTTTTTACTCTAATATATGAATAATAACTTCCCAAATTATTATCATTGTATTCCCTTTCCTTCCATTAAAAAAAATTATTGAAAAAACGTGTTTTTTTTTACGTTTACAGTGGTGTTACCCCTTAATTTGTTAACCAAAAAAAAAAAAACGAACTTTCGAACGAAATTATGAATCCTCAACGAAAAAAATGAAATTTAAAAAAATTCGTTCAACTTTCAACCAAGAAGTGGAATTTTTAATGAATAATTTTTCTGGTTCAAAATTCTACTATTAAGTTTATTATTATTATTATTATTATTATTATTATTATTATTATTATTATTATTATTATTATTATTAT
>NC_046664.1:108085863-108092387 GCF_010883055.1 Belonocnema kinseyi | reverse complement strand
GTCACTTATTGATGTACGACCACGCTTAAATTCATTTACCCAGTTATAAACCGTTGCTAAGGCAGGGGCAGATGTGCCACGAACTGAGTCCAATTCATTTTTACCTCATATGGAGTTAAACCCTTTAAATGAAAATGTTTGATTACCGCTCTGAACTCGTTTTTTTCCATTTTTCTTAACGAACAATTTTTTTTGCAATTGGTTATAAAAACACGTAAACTCAGAAGGTGTGGACTGTGACTCCACCATATATCTAGTCGGGAGTGGTGCTGACTGAAAACAGATGATTTGGAGCGATTCGCGCGCCATTTGTTGGTCATTCTAAGGACTTATTGAACTACCCTCGTATTTTTCATTTTTGACTGCAAATTTTTTCTGTGTAGCAAATTCTCTCGGTTTACAACAACTTACAACTTTTTTGTCTTATTTAAAACTTGTTTATCACCTATTTGTCACCTATTTTAGAAAAAATGTCACCTTTTTCACCTTTTTTAACGACAATAGATACTGTGATGACTGGAACCTACATACATTCGTTTTTTAAAGGAATGATTATCTATTGTAGGTTCATTATCTATTGTAGTGTACTCTACCCTAAGCATATTTCTTTCAGCCAGTATTTACTATTTCAAGTATGTTACTATTGCAATTCTATCTGAATAATGTGTTAAGAAAGTGCCGAAGGTCAACACTGAAAAAAAAAGTTTACTGGTCCTATGCCTTTAAAAATATTTGAAACTGTAGAGATGGACACGTGAAAAATCTCAAATATGGCTGTTTTATTACCCATATACTAGACTCACGCCAGTGTCAGATTACATTTTTCTTTGATTGTTTAATGGTTTAGTCTAAAGAACAAAGCTAGTTAAGGACCTGCATACATGTTCGATGTCAGTGCACATTGTACAATCGCACAATGATTTTTCGGCACGACCGATATTTGTGTAGTAAATTTAAAAGACAAGTTTTTGACTTACTTTGGCTTTTTGGTGCGTCAAAACAACTTTTGAATGAAATGAAACTACAGTTTTCTTTCTTATGCAAAAATGGGGGAAAGGATACCAGTCATATACTGTTTCAACATTTTATATTTTACGCTTTGCCCTACTAAATAGTTAGTAATATTAAGTTAAAATATATAACATTGAATTCAAATATTGACCAAATATAATCATTTTAGCGTAATTTCACGCCTACCCCGAAAGGGAATTGGCTTAATGGTTTTATAATTATTATTTTAGAACTATCAAAATCGAACAGCGTCATATGAACACTTAGAAAATGGGTAATTTTAAAAATATGTTCGCTTGCATTTGTGTGAAATTGAATAACAAAATTACAAAATTAAAGCCTTTTAAGGCTGGTACATGACCTTAATACTTGATCTTTCGAACTTGAATAGATCAGAAGTAAAATAAGAAAATGAGCTTTAATACTTAAGTGCAGCACCGTCCATTGATATATAGGTAGCTGTATTTTAATATTCGCTAAAATGTACATAATTTGTACAAAACAATAACAAAGTATCGAATTTATTCTCTAAAATACCAGAAGAAATATTCAAATTATACAAGACATCAGCCCTAAGCGAATTCATCATGCTAATTCTGTAAGGAGTTATTACGAAAAGGGGGATATATCAGTGCGTTTGTAAATGTTTTAAATATTGAAAAATTTCGAATTGTCTTGGGCTCATTTTGAAGACAATTTCTTTGGAATTTTCTTAACTTATGACGAAAGTTTTGAACATTTTTGTCCAGTTTTTTCCTAAACTTTTTCTTTTATTATTCCATTTTCAATGTTTAATTTTTTAAACATTGTGAACTCTTCGAATTGAGAATTTGTTAGCATTAGTTTAGTTTTTTCTAAATTTTTTTGTGAATACTTCAATTTATTCAATGTGTAGTTTTCAATGCTTGAATTAAAAAATGTAAATGACTGAGAAAGATGCTTGAAATTTTGAAAACCTATCCTGTTTAATTTTATTTAGACTTTCACCTTTATTCCTAATAAAAAATATGTTTCTTTCAGGTTTTACCTCAGAAAAAAACAGCCTGACTACCTATGGACTGACAGTAGATTTCCCATGGATCCTCAACTTTTAAAGGATTATTTTAATAGGTTCTTGTATCAGCCAAGAGACAAGGAATATCCAGACCTCTGCCAGCTTCCAGATTTGAACGAGCAGACACTTCTAGATAATCTCCGTGCTAGATTTTTGGCCGGCAAGATATACACCTACGTGGGAAGCATTTTGATTGCTCTAAACCCCTTCAAATTCTACCCCATCTACAACCCGAAATATGTAAGCCTCTATCAGAATAGAAGATTAGGGACGGACATTCCTCCACACATATTTGCGATAGCAGATGCGGCTTACCATTGTATGCTGAAAGAAAAAAAGAACCAGTGTATAGTCATTAGTGGCGAAAGTGGGTCTGGAAAAACGGAGTCAACGAATTTCCTACTGCATCACTTGACAGCCCTGAGTCAGAAAGGATCGCATGGCAGTGGTGTCGAGCAAACTATACTCAGTGCGGGTCCGGTTCTAGAGGCGTTTGGAAATGCCAAAACCGCGCATAATAATAATAGTAGTCGATTCGGTAAATTTATCCAAGTTAACTACAAGGAAAATGGAATGGTGCACGGGTAAGTTTCAAATGTAAAAAGTTTCATTTTCTTGAGTTTTTGTTTTTTAAGGAACATAATTCTTACTAAAGCTTCTTGAGCAATTATGTTGCAAAAATTTTTTTTTAAGTTTATGTTAGTTTAAAAAATGTTGGTTTTCTGAACTGACTACTCTGCTTTTTGATATGGCCCAACCTTTTAGTACATATACGTAACGCTAACGCTTATGTGGACCCTTCTCTGTCCTCAACGATGTAGAAATGTGTTTATGTGCGGGAAAAAGTTGCTCGCTCGGTGCTTTATCCAGAAAACTCCTAGTCAAACTCTAACACAAGGGCATTGCAGTTTTGGGGCTTTGTTGTAAATACACTGGAACTTTGGTTTACCGTAACCCAATATACCGTATGAAGTGGTCCATTAGCGCGTGTGAGGGAGGGAGAGGGTGCTTGCAAGATCAGCGCATTTGCGCAGTTTTCGGTTCGCCACTATAAGAAGCCACAACAGGGTTGCTACAACACCTGGAATACCTGGAAAGGGCTTGGAATTTGTAAAAAGTGTTTAATAAACCTGGCAAAGTCATGGAATTTTGAAAAAACTGACAGGATCTTTTTTAATCGTCTTTATTTCAAAGTGTTAATAATTTAGTATTTTATAGCGAATTCTATATTTTAAAATTTGCAAAGGAAACTTAAGGAAAAGGCAAATGTACGTATTAAATGAAAATAAATGGCAGAAAATGTAATCCTCATCTTTGCATAAATAGTTTGAACATAATTGTTCTTAAATTAATAACAAAAAATAATAATATAGTTTTGATGACAGAATACTTATTCAATTTGATAAAAATATGATGAAAAATTGTTTTGAATTCAATAAAACTTATTGATAAACCATTATCATTGCATTATAATTTGTTACACTTCAATTTAATTGGCTGAATTAAAAAAAAAGTAGACCTGGAATTTTTTCAAAATTATACCTGGAAAACTTGAAAAAGTCATGGAATTTTGTAACCAGGCTCTTGTAGCAACCCTGTAAGAGAAACTCATATTTTGATACTCAACTCTTATCTACTTTATTATTACTGCTTTAATAGCCATGTCCGCCGTGAAACATTGACGCGGAACTGCAGCCAATCACTCTAGCGAAATTGGACGATTATCTATTATCGATTATCTACTGTTGGAACATGGAATATTAAATAAAAACTCCTGAAATATTTATAATTTACAAAAAATATAAATTAACACTTTGCCGTGCAAAAATTGCATATTAAACTTGAATTTTTTTATTCTAATTTAAAAATATGACCCAGAAAATTTCCATTAAGATGAAGGGCATATCTAAAGAAAACGTGTAATTTTTTCACGCTAAAATTAATTTTTGCCTTTAAAACAATAATTAATTATATTTTTTCAATATAATTCGTTAGGCAAGGTAGTATAATGGCTAAAATGTTATACTAAAAGAGCCAGTCAACATTCTCGGCTAGTTTTTTTATCTAATTAATAGTATCTACAGTAGGGTAGTCTCCCTTACACTGCAAGAGGAATTATTTTAATAAGATGTCGAATTAAGATAATGAAATCTCAATTATTACAATCACTAACTATTTTTTTTATACATTTTCAGAGCCGTGGTACAAAAGTATCTTTTGGAGAAGTCGAGGATTGTTTCACAAGGTAGAAACGAGAGAAATTACCATGTCTTCTATTACCTGCTAGCTGGAGCGACCGAACAAGAAAAGCAAAGTCTACATTTAGAGAGTTGTGACCGCTACAACTATCTGAACAAAAGTGGTTGCTATGGTCTGGAGAATGTCGACGAGTTGCATGAGTTTTCAAGGCTAAAGCAATCCATGGAAATGGTGGGATTTACTCCCGAAAAGCAAAGACGTCTCTTTGCTGTTTTGTCAGCTGTTCTACTACTCGGTGATTAATTGAAAAATATTTATAGACTCGGGCAATTTGCTAACTGAAAATTTAATTCCAGGTAATGTTGAATTCCAACCGAGAAAATCCTATCATCATCATGACGAGGCGGTGGGAGTCAAAAATCCTGAGGTAGTCGCACTCATTTCAGAACTTCTCAGGGTAAAGCAAGAAACACTTCTTGCTGCTCTCACTGCCAAGCGTGCAAGAGCTTCCGGGGAAACTCTTGTCATCAACTACAGGCTTCCGGAAGCCATCGCTGCGAGAGACGCGATGGCAAAGTGTTTATACGGTGCTCTTTTTGATTGGATTGTTCTGCAAGTATGTTGTCTTCAATAATTGATTATTATAATTTGCAGAATTTTAAATGAAAAAGATCGATATATAGAAAAATGGTGATATTTTCAGGTCAACCACGCACTTCTTTCCAAGAAAGATACTCTAAGAGATCATCAGGGCAACAGTATAGGCGTTTTGGACATTTTCGGATTCGAGGATTTTAAGACTTGCAATAGTTTCGAACAATTGTGCATCAACTACGCCAACGAACAACTTCAACATTATTTTAATCAACACGTTTTCCAGTACGAACAAAGAGAGTATCGGAAACAGAATATTAGGTGGACAGATATCGGGTACAGCGACAACTCTGCGTGTTTGAATCTTATCGAGGGCAAGCCGAATGGACTCTTGTGTCTTCTGGATGATCAGTGCAAGTGAGTGTTTAATTCCAATCTATTTTTTGCGTTTCTCTGAATTTAGTCTGGTGCCTGAAAATAAGGTACAAATTCAGGGATCACAGTCGTTCTTCTGTTCCCTGCGCCGCCACTCCCATTTTTTAGAAAATATTCTCGTATTTTCCTCCTTTTTAAAACAAATTTCCCTTTTCCCATCAATTTATGGATTTTTTTGTCAACAGATATTAGAGGTATGCAAAAACTCGCAAGCGTACAATCAAGCAAGCTATCGTCAATTTTAGAAAGTTGCTTTGAAAGGTCTCCGTTTAATTAAGTTTCTTTCAATTTCGAGATAACAACTTGTCAAATTGAATGGAAATTGAAAAGTTTCATTATTTTTGAAGCATAAAGTCCTATTTATATTAATATTATGAGCCTTTTTCGGTCCCCAAACTTTTGTTGGTACGCAAGCTCTTGTCCATTATTGGCATTATTCTCCATGTACCGTGAATGACAGGGTCCACTTCAGAACTTCCATTTTATTGAAAGCTCATAGGGAGTGGTAATTTAGATTGCCATTAAATATCAACAATATACTGGGGAATTTTATCATATTTATAATCATCTCTTAAAAATGAGTAGTCTTGAAGCTGCGGTATTTTAATATAAAAATATGTATTTTAAAAATGATATTCGCCCTAAAATTACTGCATTTTAATTTCTTAATATCTAAGTATTTTAGTTTTGGCTTTAACGCAAAATGAAAGAAAAAATTAAGACAAACGGTAGTTTGCTCCAAAGAAGTGAATGTCGTGATCTAAATCTGCGCAATAAAAATGTACTTTTATATTTTCGTATTCTGTGGATGAAATTGCAAAAGAAACATGTGATAGTGAAGGTCTAAATGGTTGTTTCTTTGGCAGATTTTCGGACTTATTCTTTAACCCTCGGGCACTAGCGGGGCGGCACTCCATGCCGCTTTTTGATAAAAATTCTGATTATTCTCTGCTTTCATTATGCTCTTATTAGTCGTCAATGATCTCTTGAAGAGAAAATGTACACGCTCTCGGCATTAAATTTGTATGTAAGCAACATTATATCACCTCAACCAAGTGCCACTCATGTCAAAATACTGAAGGCTCCGATGCCAATACGGAAATTTCTAAGGAGGAAAAATAGAATTAGAGACAAAACTACAAATCAACATTCCTATTATGAAACAAGTTGTCGATTCCGTATGGGTGGCACTACATACCGCCCATCGGCGATCTACATCACCTAGTAGAAG
>NC_046664.1:108039743-108085763 GCF_010883055.1 Belonocnema kinseyi | reverse complement strand
TTTAGAAATTTTAACGGGCTTGTTGGCCAAATCGTTCTCGTAGGCAAATAAATGTATGCCTATTTTTTATTTTCAAAACGAAATATTTTTAGAACTCGCTCTGACCATTTTTATGTCTTATGGGGTTTAACATGTAAAATTTTTCCAATTTTTATTTCTTCGATTTTGGACAGAAAATTAAAAGTCAATTTATTTCATATTTGATATACTTGTTTACTTATCCATGAATATTGTATTTATCGCATTTTTATATCTCTGAAATATTATGCAAAAGTTTTAGGCATATCAAAAATGGCATAAAATGGCAATATTTGGAGGCTTATTGTGACCCTCAGATGTAATTGTGTAAGTTGAAATTTTGAAGAGACATTCTTTAGGCTATTGAGAATAGATTTTTAAAAGAAAAATGATTAAAAGTATAATTTACATTGAGTAAAGAGTAAGAAAAGCTGATGAAAATTGACACAATTAAGTTGGAACACCGGCTGAAGGAACTGCAGGTGGACGGCTGCAAAAAAAGTTGACCCTCGGTCGGGCCTCTCATTGTGCACCGTATTGACTTCTTCCCAAAATACGGTCACTGACAATGAGTTGAATGGCAGAGTAATAATAAGTTAATAAATCTATAGCTGCTCTCTGGGTGAAACCTGTAGCTGGTGTAAGGATTTCTTTACTTCAAATCAGGAAACTTTGAAGCCTCAAAGCAAGTTCTAAAAATATTTTGTTTTGAAAATAAAAATAGGCATACATTTATCTGCCTACGAGAACTATTTGGCCAACAAGCCCGTTAAAATTTCTCAAATGTGATTTTTTGGGCCGCCCTAATTTGGGCCGCCGTCATTCTTTTATTAAAGCGAATAATAATCCGTGTTAAGGTTTCAACGAATCTAAATTTTGATTTCTATTTGGCATCCTAAGATGTGTAAATAAGTTTATATAATGTTTTAAGATCTTTTGTGTTCTAGTCTACGTTGTGAACTAAAAAATAATCTAAAAATTAATCCAGATGGACAATAAAAGAGCAAAATGGATACAGTAGAATCTCCAAGCTGCCTCGAAATGCCTAGAGTCCTCTCTTGTACGAAATTATTGATTTCAGCGCCTTAATTATTAGTTTGGATATTTCTTTTTCAAAGTAAAATATTTATATTTCTAAATTCGTTGTCCCTGGAGATATTTCTCAAGTCTCATTTCGAAATTTGCTTTAATTATTTTAATCCAATGAATAGTTTTCTCACTGGCACCACCTTTAACAGCAAAATTAGTATAATATTTTTTTTTCTGCATACGCTGTAAAAAATATTGCTGAAAATTACATTTCATTCTGTAACTTTCTCCTATGGTTGTTGTGGGAAAATTACACGTTTCTTGTAAATTGACAGTGATTATTAAAAGAATTTCACAATAAATTAATTAAATTTACAATGGACGTGTAATGCTCCCACAAAAATCATAGGACATAAAAATACCAGTAAGCTTCTAACGATTAGTGTAATTTCACAGGTGGAGTGTAATACGTTTTACAGCAGTGATGTAAAATTCCACAATCCTTGTAATTCCGCTGTTGAAAGCTTGGTAACCTGCGAGGCCCGCGAGTAAATTCAGTGTAAGATTGTGCAAAATTTTAGCAGCATTCGGATATATTTTAGAATTGAAATCGTGGATTGTGCTGGGTTGAGCGCATCACAAAGGCAAAGCGCAATGTGTTTTACTTAAATAAATTTGTTCGCATGTTTAGCTTACTTGTGAAAAAAAAAATAATTTTGAAGGTTACGGCTGTTTCGACAGCACCGGGTATAAATTAGGATGCGCCTATTTTACCCACTGATCATAACCTTATAAGTTTGATGCGTATTTGTTTTGTGACAGCAAACCAAACAAAAAGTTTCTGACTAATAAACACATGGCTCCTTTTATTTATATATCTTATTATTCTTACGATTCGATTTAATTAAAACATACATTCAGCGATTCAAAATACCCCGGCTGGTCATTGCGCATCCGCAACCTTTTACATGTGGCGTTCAACAGCGTCACTGTAATTTCACAAGGCGAATGTAAAATTCCATTTTTCCAAAACTGCTTTTTACCATCCGTGTGCGATTTTACACTATCTTGTTATTTCTACCTAATTTTGGTACATTTCCCACAGTAATCACTGGTATTTTTATGTCCTATGATCTTTTTGGTATTAATATTAAATTTTTTTGAAGTTTTGAAGTTATACTAAAAAAAGTAGATGCAAAGTTTTCACAATAAAGCTATAAAGTACAAAACCGACAGACTTTGGTTTGTTTATCGTACCGTGTGTACGCCACTATCCAATACACTGTGCGCAATATTTCGCGAGACAGCTTGGAAATTTCCTAAAGGACAGTTTTTGAGCTCTAGACATCTCCAAGAGGTACAGAATCGAGATTCGACTGTTGTACGGATCAGTGTCGTCAATTTTTTGCTGCTGAGTCGGAATATAAAAGCGAAGTTTTTCTTTATCAGTTTAGACTTGTCATATAACTCAGGTAAAATCACCAAAAACCGTGAAAACTTTGAGAATGGCTCAAAATAATGTATAAATCTTTTAATTTGGGACAGAACTAACGTTTGCACTCTATTAATTAATTTATTTAGAATTAAATAAATGTAGGTATTCATACGCAAGATTCTTAATTGAGATTAAAAGAGAAAAGAAGCTCCGTTCTTACGAGAGGAACTAGAGAGAGTAGAGAGAAAATATTACAGAAAAGAACTCCGTTCCTACATAGAGGACCGAGTGAATCATGATCAAGAAAATAAAAATCAGTAAACAGAATTTGGAAAAGTCCTCCTCGAGAATTTACGATTCACTGGATGTGAATAAACTGGTAGACAAGCCTCCTCTGATATTAACTTTACAGCCGATTAATAATTTCAACAAAATTATAACGAATAAAGTGGTTTTATTTGGATAAACACGTTTAACCAAAATATCGCGTACACAGATCGGTTACGATTCTGTCAAATTTTTATTTAGAATAGACGTATCTTTTAGGTTGTTGCGTTGACAATAACTGTAAGAAACTAAGCTCCCGTTTGATCATGACCATGAGCTTAGTTCATACACCTAGTAATTCGGACTTACTTGAATTAAAAAATGAAATTATAATATTAGATTGTTGACCTAGAATTGTACGAACTTAAGAACTACAAAATGATCTAGAACATTAGTAATAATTGATATGATAGGAGTTGTTGCTTTTGAAGGTATAACAGAAAATTTGAAAGCGCTAACTTCTTGTGTAACAACTCATGCAGTCAAAGGGTACGAGAATGCATTGGCCTAAACATAATTGTGGAGAAATGCAAACGAAACTTAGAATACATTTTTCTTATCGTTTTCCTATATTCTTATCTTGAAATACAAGGCTTACGTAATTATTAAAACCCCTTTTAAAGTCTCTAAGACGTCGAGTTGGTTTGCTATAATTTTTTGTAAACTCGCAAAATAACGCCGTTTAGCACATATGGCTTTAATGATCTTAATAATCTGACGTGATGGAGAGAGTCCACTTTCTGATTCAGATTAGGCGACCAAAAATTATACGTTTCATCCATGTTGCACTTTTATTGTCGACCAGTGTTATTAACATACTTTACAAAGATTTAGAAAATTCGCTGAGAAGTAATTAAATATAATGATATAAAGTTGGAAAAAGATGTAATTTCATCAAATAAATTTCGTCTTTTCTGCGTTAAAATAAATGTTTAATCTTTCCACTTTTTCATGAATAAATTCACACTATTTCCTTTTTTTGAGCTCATTTTTTGCGCTGTGATCCCTGTACAAAATACTGTTCACTGTTAAACTAACATAACTTATAACATTTCAGTTTTCCTGGTGCTACTAATGAGACGCTCTTGCAAAAGTTCAACTCAGTTCATAAGGACAACCCATTCTACGAAGCACCCCAGCGTCGCGAAGCGGCTTTCGTGGTTCGTCACTACGCGGGTTCAGTGAAGTACCAAACTTCAAACATGAGGGAAAAGAACCTGGACTTAATGCGACCAGATGGCGTTGTAGGAGTCTTGAAAAATTCTTCCCTTGCATTTGTACGAGAATTGGTTGGTGCTGATCCAGTTGCTGTTTTCCGATGGGCAATACTTCGAGCCTTTTTCCGGGCGCATTTTGCTTTTCAGGAAGCTGGAAGGGCTCACAGACATGGCAGAAGTAAGTCTCTCTTTCCTTTTGTTTTTAAAGTTAACTTTTAAACAATTTATGCAATTCTTCTTTTTTATTTCAGCGGACGGCAGCAAAACGTCTGTGCAAAACAGATACAGGACACCGAACGAGAATCTGATAAGGTTGGTACCAAACCTTTACTGACTATGATTTAATTAACGTTTACTTGTGCCTGAATAATTATCACGGATCTCTTTATTGAACTGGATCCAAGTAACGTTCGGAGATTGTCTAACTCAATAACACTTGCGACGATTTTGAAGCATTTGTGACCTTATGTATCTGTATAATAATTATGTTTATTCTTTGCAACATCTATAAGTACCTACTAAAAGAACCTAGCAGTTTACAATATAAGCAATTACGAAGAGATGAGAGAGTTAATTTTGGAGAATATAAACAATTAACAATTGAATTTATGGTGGATACATTGTCTTTTGTCATTGTAGCCATCTTGTGACGCTATCAGCTGTGAATCTAGCTATTAACCGAATAGCGTAAGTGGTCTTCTGATCCACCATCTGTGTTTTTTCAAAAGACATTATTCATGTTATGTTGAAGTTATGGATTTACAGTCAAGTTAAAAACCTGAAAAAACAATTAATTTAAATTGCAACAAAGAGTTTGAAAAAAGTTGAGAAAATATATAGAAATTGTGAGATAATTGGACTTGTAAATCCATACTGTGTTTTTAGAGACCTGAATGTTTAATTTGACTACTTCAAATCTCGATTCTGTTTCAAAGTTGATGTTTGTTCGCACTTTCTTGTACTAGATGTTATTAGAATGCAGCCTTCATAACTTCCGCGCCATTTTATCATATTATCATGTTTTTTCACATAAAAATGCATCATTTCTCTACAACTCTTTTCAAGCATGACTTCGATGGTACAGTAGCGATATCAATCAACTGCCGATAGCTATTATCTCACTATCATCAAATGCATTAAAACAAGACACGAAGATCGTTATTCCAAATAACCGCCATGCTTTTTAATGCAAAGAACTAAAATCATAAAACAAAATGACTTAAGATTCCAATAGCGTAGAGAAGTAATCAAATATGTTAATTTTATTACTTCTTAAATAAAGTTGGCCTTATTGGAACGCGATTGTGAACGCGTTCAAATTCATATTAATTCAAAATGAAATTTCATGTGTAATTTTGTATGCTTTAAGCATACCTAATTTGAAAGAAAATGGTCAGATTCCAATGGAATTCAGCTTTCAATATTTCATTTAAAATTTCAAATGTTTTTTATTTTCAAAACTTTAAGATTAAAACAAATTATCAATGAGAACGCGATTTTAAATGTTTCAAATATTTTGAAATATTATAATTTTACAGTGTTTTACTAACTGCAGATAATGTCTTCAAATGTAACGTTATTGCGTTTTTGTTAATTGTTTACGTCCGAGTACTATATAAAATTATAAGAAAAATGAAAAAGGAGAAGTTTTTATATAGTCATTAAAATACCACGAAAAGGATCAAAAATTTTCTAGATTATGTAATTAAAACTTTGTAAATAAGAAACTGTTTAGTTTTGTTTCATAATAATTATTAATTAAAGATGCGTTCGTTTGGACATATGAAATTGTTGAAGGTTTCTTGCTTCGTCACCGAAGTACCGACTGGCTCAGTTATAGCCGGATGAGGTCCGTCGTACTAGATTAATACTAATAATAACTAACTACAAAAAGTCTTTGTTCAAAGTGACCTGTTAATCAATAATCACTCAAGAATTTATAAATTGTTTGATAAAATTTGAGCTTGAAAAATGTTTGCCTCAAGTTTAGATCAAAACGTGTAGAGGAAACGGAGAAATATCTCTTAAAAAGGAAATTAATAAAGCCCAAGATATTAGGGGTCTAAAAAAATTCTGGACTCTGCATACAAGAAAAAACTTTATAAGCCGGGAAATAACCGAGAATTTTGTCCGTGATTTGAGGGGCCACCCTGATGTTTTTCAAGTGTCGAATCATTAAATACTGATATCAAAACTCAAAACAATTAAAAATCTAATTTTACTAAGTTAAAAGAAGGAGTGAAGAGCTAGCTAAGCATGAAGGCATTTTTCAGTTCGCACAAACAAATTCGCCCGCCAAGTTATCAGAAGCAGCGCAGTGTCTGCTTGCCACCGTCTGCCCCACCTGCTACATTAACTGCCACACAAATTGAAAACAACGACAGTGTAAACAACAACCGGTTATCATGGCCACAGTTTAGAAATATTAATCAGACGCAACAGCCTTCCAGTGTAACTGCAAAAAGTTACGCTGTAAGGGGAAGGGAAGACCAGCCTAATAGTAATAATAGATTCAGGCGGGATACTCACACGCCGCTAGAGAGGGTACTTCCAAAAGACGAAGCAAACGTCATGGAACGTGCGAATCAAATTGTCATGTATGTAATCGCACCTATTTGATAATTGATCATAAGTTATTAATTAAACCGAGGAATTTACAAGAGTTGGATTTAATATTTTCTCCATTATCCTAATGGGGAATGGGTTTCGTGTAGGTAATGATATTTTCTAGTAGAAATTTATGGACATCCTTAAAAATGCCATCTTAGATTAGCACACAATAAGATTGATGATTGGTTGCGGGACACATTAGCCAGTAACCACACTCTTCCTCCTTTCCAAAATATTCTTTTCATCTCTCGCCAATTACTAGTTCACAATTTCACATCTTCGAATCACAACGCATGTTTCACTAAATTAACTATTGGTAGCATTTTTGGGTGGTTAACTTAATTACGATTAATTTTAATACATTAGTTAATAATTCTTAGTGACTAATAGAATTTGCTTATCTCTGATTTTTGTCCTTATTCACTTTTAACATCTGTACAAGCTTCAAAAATAGTTTTAATAAAGCAAATATAAATTTTAGAAGCCTGTACATAAATATTTGCATGACACAATATTCCATTTACTAATGAATTAGTGATTAATCGATTAATCAACGTTTATGACTTAATTTTTTTAACTTTCTTCAATGCATGATTAACTACAATTGAAAATCATGCTTCTCTGCAGACTTGAAAAATTGCCTGCTGCCTGTGAAATTGAGTCTAAAAAGGAAAACAAAAATATTTACGCCACCGACGGAAAGTGTCGACACTATCAACGAAAGTACTATTAAATATCACTGCTGACTTTGAGACGTGACTACTACTCGCTCAAAAATGGGCTAGAAAAGTTGTAGCAACAATTTCAAATTCAAACAAATTAGTCTGTAAAGTCTTATCTTCAATTCGACACAGTAAAACTTTAAAAATCTCTACAAGTTCTCGAGAACTGACTAAAAATGTCCAAGAGATTCTGGCCGTCTGTGATGCTCGTCAACTGAGACACGACTCAGACGCGCTTGAACATTTATTGTCATATCTTGGTACGAGTAGACGTGAAGAAACTAAATTTGAGAAATTTTCGACGATCACCGCTCTCGCGGTTGGCAGCAGTAATCGCCGACTGAAACTTGGCATTTGAGACTTGGACATTTTTAGTCGTACCTTCAGAACCCAATAATATTTTGTAAGATTTATTGGCTTCAATTAAAGATAAGACTTCAAAGACTAATTGGCATTAATTTGAGATTTTTGCTACATTGGTCATGCCACAAGGTAAACTAGAGTTGGAAAATTCTTGAATTTTTTTCTTAAACTTCTCATGTAGTATGTTCTCTTAAAAATGTAAACAATATCTCTATGAAGGCTCCATTGACGGGTAAAAAGACAGTGATTTTTCTATAGTACTTTCGTTGATCATGCCGACGATTTCTGATGGTAGTGTAGCAATTTGGAAATTAAATCTTTCATAAAGAAAACAATCATTTACAATCTGAAAAGGGTCTCATTGGATGCACAGTGAGGACCTTTTTATGTCATAATCTTGATGTATAGTTCAACTGTGACGTTTAGTGATTAACCTAGATTCAACTGTAAACAACATTTGTAACTAAAAGATGCTACATTATTTGTATATTTTCTAATTTTTATGCAATAAAAAAAAAAAATTTAATTGATTTGCTCTTTTAGGAAAAACAAATCTTTTCGACCAAGAGAACGAGGCAAAAAAGGCCTTAAGAATCTTCAGACGGTGAAGACTCTCGCTGGAAGAACCCAGAGTTATGGAACAGGACCAGGAAAAGCGAGAAAGCAGCCAATGACAGTTTCAGCTCAGTTTCAACAAAGCTTGCACAGCCTCATGGACACTTTGAATCAAGCGAATCCATTTTTCATTCGGTGCATTAAAAGCAACGCTAATAAAGTCCCAAACGAGTTTGATGAAGAAACAGTTCAAAGGCAATTAAGATATACAGGAATGCTAGAAACTGTTAGAATCAGACAAGCTGGATTTAACGTGAGATTAACTTATGAAGAATTTATCCAGTTGTATCGAATGCTTCTTCCTAAGGGTCTGCTGAGTTCCCAATCTGATGTTAGAGATTTTCTCCTAACTTTGAACCTGAACAAGGATAATTATCAACTTGGAACGACCAAAGTGTTCTTGAGGGAGTCAGAAAAAATAAAACTGGACATCGAACTACACCAGCAGATTATTACGAGTATTACGACAATACAGAAATGGTTCAGAGCTTGCTTGGAAAGAAGGAAATTCCTGAGGATCAAGAACGCTGTTGTGCAAATCCAGTCATTTTGGCGAATGGTTTTGGCGCAAAAATTCGCTCATTCGTTGCGCTCGAGAAACGACGCGGCTATTCATATCCAATCGGCGTGGAGAGCTTATAAAACTCAGAGCTGGTTCAAGAAATTAAAGGCTTGTGTGATCATATTCCAGGCGTGTGTCAGGGGAAAAAGTGTTAGAAAAGCTGTAGCGGAAATGCGGAGAAAGAAGAAACGGGACCTTTTGTACAGAACAGAACATAGAGCCGAGCTTCGGGACAAAGAGTAAGTTCATTAGTTTATTTTTTTCTGTATGTATGCGACTAAAAAGGGTACATTTAAATTCTCAAGTCTCTAAACAATTGTCTGCCTTACATTACAGATTCTTCAGCGAGGAATCTAGGAGTTTCTCTTCCACAACAGAAGGCAGTGTCTTTCCTCGTCGTCTGGAATCATACGAGCGAGTTATTCCTGCAAAGTAATTACGACAAAATTACCGATTATCTCATTTATTATTCAGTTTTATCTTAAAATTTTCTCCCTTTTACAGAGTCGAAGATGTCCACCACGAACCCACTCTCGAATCAGGCCTTGCTTACCGCAAAGTTTTACCGAGCAAACGCTTTTACAATGACCCCATCACCGTCTCAAAATGCAGTGAAACCTTCTTTCCCGACGTGAACAGTGAACGAAAAGGAAGTCTAGAGAGCTTAGCAAGTCTTCGAAGTTACGAATCCCAAATTAGCATCGACAGTTCAGAGTCTCATCACTCCCAGGAAAACTCGAAGCCAATACCCAGTATGCGAACAAGACGTAACGATCAAACGTCAGTCACAGCAGTCAATACGAGTCTAGCGAACACTGCCAGTCAGTCATCTAGCAGACGAACAGACAGTTCCTCCACTGGATTCAGTGATGGTGACACGGATGCAGAAACTCCAAGTGCTGTTCAAAGTGCTCCTCCAGTTTTCAACGCCGCAGCTTTTTCCAGCACCAGGGACGTCAAATATCATCTTTCTGGTCTCAACACGTCGCACAGTGCAAACGCCGACATCTGGAGAAAAAGGCCTGACTTGCCATCCACCACATACAGTGATTACCTGATGCAAGTTCCTCAAAAAGCGACTGTTACTAGATCACCAAACGTTTCTCAATACCGGAACTTGACAGAAAGTCTTCTCGAACAAGCCAGGCTTGAAAGACTCAACGAGGCATCTAACTTCAATGTCAAACTCACAAGTGTCATCTCGCGGGAACAGAGAGGACTCTGTGAGAATATAATTTCAAACGAGTGCACCGAAAACCTACCAAGTTCGCCTCTCAGACGCGAACAGATTTCCACCAGTGGGAAGAGCCTCAAAGATTACAATTATCTCAGGAGGCAGAATTCCGAAGGTGATACGACTCTAAAGACAGATCTTGTCCACAGCGAGACCTTGACGAAAATCCCCTCTCCCAATGAGGCAATTTTAAGGGACAGGAACCTGCGATCAAAGGAGAAATCCGAACCCGACGTGCCTGTGAGAAGTGCGAGGAGAAACAGACCTTCGAGGGAAGTTCAGTGTCGTTCTATGGGCGAAAGTGTAACTGAGAATACAAACGAAACACGGAATTTGTTCCTTGGGACGATTAGGGAAAGTGACTTGAAGACGTCGAACGTCTGGACTAAGACGAGAACGAATGAGTCTACTGTGAGGAATAATACCGACTGGCCTGTTAACAAAGACGTTGGGTTCAAGGGTCAACAACCTGTTAAACGTGTGAGATCCAATGCCATAACGAGTTTCGAGCTACGTAGACGAAACTCAGATCCTGCGACAAAGGTCTCGGGACTCGGAGATGACAAAGCGACGACCGACACTAGTCCTAGCGAGTTTAAACATGCATCGGAAAGCATCGAGTGGAAGGGAAATTACTTCACGTTGGCCGGTCATCGGTTCAGGAAAGTCGCTAGGTTTTCGAAAGATGATGTCTGTGTTTGTTGTCATGCAAAAATGGATGCCTTCGTGACGCAAGGATACAAATGCAATGAATGCAAGCAGTTGTATCATGTCAAGTGTATCCAGAACGGAGGTGTTCTGAGGATGCCTTGCAGCATGGCCAACACTCCTGGCAGAAGAAATAGGAAGAAGACTGCGAGAACACCTTACGAAAATATCAAACAAGCGGTCGCTTCCAAGTTTAGCTTAACAGGCACTTCGGCTTTTTCAGATAGTACAGATAAGATTATTTCTGATGCGAAGGAGTTGGCTTTAATGCAAGACTTCATCACCAAGAAGATCTACGCGATGGAG
The DNA here is from genome assembly GCF_010883055.1 of Belonocnema kinseyi. Classification (NCBI taxonomy): domain Eukaryota; kingdom Metazoa; phylum Arthropoda; class Insecta; order Hymenoptera; family Cynipidae; genus Belonocnema; species Belonocnema kinseyi. The sequence goes on along the minus strand of NC_046664.1, from coordinate 108,074,617 downwards.
AGTCAGGAAGAAGGTGGAAAACGCAGCGAAGTTGACCGAGTTTTTAAACAAGCTTTGCGGAAGTTTAAAGACGATTTGGTCATCACATATAGCGTTGCCATTCAACAGGGAGTAGAAGGGAATATTAAATACACAGACCTCATTGCTAACTTCCTCCATGTGATAGAAACGGTTTGCAAGCAGGAGAACACGAGGGAGGATTTTCCAGTGACAATGGGAGTCAATGCCTTCCGGGGTTTCATGAACGAATTCATGACTCTCGCAAAAACCGAGGCTCTGGAGAAGCAGAGCAAGAGCAAAAGGAAAAAGGAAAAGAAGAGAAAACAGGAGGAGCCAATTCGACATGGGAATCACATGTTCCAGTTGACTATAATAAATATCCCCACCGCCTGCGAAGTCTGCACTTCTTTCTTTATGTGGCCTATCGAAAGAGGACTTGTTTGTCAAAATTGCAAGCTCACTTGTCACAAAAAGTGTTACTCGAAAGCATGTGCAGAGTGCGGAAAGGAGGGATCGACGGGCGAATTAAACTCGCGACATGTCTTTGGAGTGCCGCTTTATAAATTGGATTGTGGAGATGGAAAAGTTCCGTTAGTTGTTGATCGTTTGATCACGACAATAGAGATGCGGGGCTTGTATACCGAGGGAATATACAGGAAAAGTGGAGTCAGTTCAAAGGTGAAGGAACTCAAGATGAAAATGGACGAGGGTGATTTGGAGAAAGTTGATTTTGAGAATTATCAGGTTCATGTTCTCGCTGCTGTTCTCAAGAGTTTTTTCAGGGATATGCCCGAGCCGTTACTTACTTATGAATACTATGACGACTTCCTACACGCGGCGAGCCTCACTGATCCGCACGATCGGATCAGCACACTTTTTGCTATTTTGAAAAAGTTGCCGAAACCGAATTTCGACCTGATGGAGCGATTAATCGTTCATTTGGCGAGAGTAGCGAGACATGAGGTGGATAATCGAATGTCGCCTTCGGCCTTGGCGATAGTTTTTGCTCCTTGTATCTTGAGGACTAATAGATCACTACCGGCACAAGATTCACTCCAAGATGTAGGGAGACAAACGAGGTGTGTTGAGACCATTGTTCAGGAAAAGCTGAGAGTTGTCAAGGCGACTTTGGCGGATATTAATACTTTGGAAAATGCTTGTCATACGGCGACGCATCGATTGTCGAGTCTGCGGTCGTCTAAGATTTTCAGTCCGGAGGAATTGAATGTTACTTCATCCACCACAGTAGCAAGGGGAAATACTGTGGAATTAGAGAGAGATCGAAGCGATGAAGAAGAGGCTATTCTAGTGGGCCATATTCAGGAGATTGAAAAGGAGAAAGCTCTACTCACGTCCACCTTGCCGAGCTTAACGAGAGCTTCGTCAGATGATGATTTGTTACTCTCTGCTACGGATTTGGACGACGGATCCATGGACGACCTTCTGCCATCTGCTGGTAAGTCTTCAAGGCTTGATTTTCTATTTGTTTAGAAATGCTATTATTTAGAGCACGAAGTAGTATAAGGAGACACGTGTTATGATATTTTCAAGTTTAGTAGTTTTCTGAACTAGTTTTCTGTTGAAACATTTGCTAGTTTTTTTTATGTGAATAAAACTGTAATTATATTGCAAAATTTAGATTATTTGGAATCCATCTTTTTGTAAGGTATACTTCTCATTATACTGTTTCATGGTTTAGAGTCTATAGATGTTAATTTTACGTACGTGTTTAATTTTCAATGCTACCGTCAAAAAATTCAATTAATATACTACGTTTTAGATAATAAGTCACCTGTCGCTGTACCATGTTTCAAACAAAAGTTACAAATGCTTTCCTTTCTGGTTAGTTTTACCAATAAAACATTCTGCAGTGTGGAATGTAAAAGCCATGTTCATAAGCGTAAGCGGTAAAAAGAAATTAATGAATTTTTTCTGATGCACTCATCTCGCCATTCCGTGCCGGTCTTGGGTCTAGTCGGCACAGAATTGGACGCTTTTTTCATGTCAACACTCAGGAGCGCATATATAGCCTCAGATCCCGATACACGTCGGCATAATAATTCCTCTTACAGCACTGACAATCCAAGCGTGTATGTAGACTGTCAAAGGACGCTCACAAGGGGAGACAGAAGCAGTCAAGCGTGAAGCCGCACAATAGGATTCACATATTTTTCAATAGTTTGTTCTGTGCCTAATCCAAATCCTGGCTTTAAATTAGTCGATGACTTCCTGTTTCCGAGGAAAATGCAATTGAATGTTATATTTTATACTTTTATGGCATGAATGATTTCCGTCCAAGTAAATTTGACTATTTGTTGAATTTAGGGGCTTTTGGAGTCGCTGAATAAGAATCCAAAGTAAAAATGTCAATTCAAGATGGAGAATCCAATATGCTGGAGCAACATTGTAAGAATAGTACAGATTTTATTCAATATCACTATTCCAGGAGTCTTCATGTCGCCGATTTCAGATTTAAAAAAATTTAAATGTGTGCCTCCAATATAGCGGACCGAACCTGCACAAATTAAACAAATTTAATTAAGAAATCTCGATTTCAGAATTTTCAAATTTTTGATGTGAGTTTTTGTGACTTCATGAGAACCAATGCAATCGTCAGTTCTGAATGGCGCAAATCGTACTCTTCCGAATTTAAAGCCAATGTATCACAATATCGCTCCGAAGATGTTTATTCATTCTTTTTTCGTCTTTGTGTCGTTTTTCCAAAATTGTAATTTTTACGATTAAGATAAAAACTACGCGTTCTATCAAAAAATTATTTATGAACAGTTTGTAGGTATTTGTTTATGGGCAATTTTTGGTTATTCATTTTTTGCATGGTTCGTTTTTTACTAATAAAACAAAAACTACGTGTCCTATACAAAGTTGTGAACAATTGATTAGTAGATCTTTTTTGGGTGCATAATTTTTTTTGATTCGTCTTTTCTCGTATTTTGCATAGTTTGACCGCAAAATGAAAATTTTTATTTTTCATGATTTTTTGTGCGATCAAAATTTGAATTTTCGACTGTTTAAGTTAGTTTAAAAAAGTTGTTATAACAATCTTGTAGGGCTTCCAAAACGCAACGATGTTTTTTTCTTGACTTTTTTTCATATCGCGCGGTTAGCTTAAAATGTTCATTTTATTTATTTTTTTTTTTATTTTGAAAATGCTCTAACTTTTTAAATTTCCATTCAAAACAGCTGGTTAACGAACTCGATCTTTCTTTTTCGTCTCTCAAAATGTATGCCAAAGTACAATCTAATCCGACTAGTCTTAAAAAATACAAACAAATACCGAAGTATAACAGTTTTTTTCGGATTCAGGATGCAGCGGTAAGAAGAAATACTTTTTCCATATGAAATATAGATATACTCCAAACTCAATAACTGCCATTTATAGTTGGAAATACTAATATTTTTGAATGTAAATTGAAGTAAGGTAAAACTGATCTTCGCAAATTAAATAATAAAACCATAGTTACAAAGACTAGGACTTTAGATGCAAAATGGTTTTGAATAATTACTATTCTCAGTTGGTAGGTACAATGACAGGAAAAAACACTTAAATGTAGTTCTTTGCGAAAATTCTCATATAAAATATGAAATTCAGTGTCGAAAGACGTCATGTGTGTTGAGCTTTATGAGGATGATAAAATTCTTAAATCTCATAACTTGATTAACACGAGTTTGTTAAGAAAATTACTGACTTGTAGCACGTCATATATCAATCTAATGATCAATAACTGGTCCTTCATGATCGAAATCCTTTGGGGCCATTCACAAAATACGTGATACATTTTTCAGGATGATTTTCAGGTCTTAGCATAGATAATGATACTTTGACAGACCCCCTCCCCCTCCTTAAACGTATCACGTATTTTGTGTTTTTCCCTTGAATCCGTCATTTAAAATTTTTCTAATTAGACAACAGATTTGAAATCAGCTACATGAAAATGATCCACATAGCTATACTTAATAAAATAGGTTACCTTCTTATAACGCTCTTATGCCATGTTGGAAAATTCAACTGAATTTTTCTTGAAAACAAGAATTCCTAGCCTAATTTAAGCCTGAATTTGGATACGGATGACAAAATGTATAGAAAAATATGTGTAGCATTTCAAATATAATATCTGAGCGCCAATAGTATTCAATCATACAAATATTTATCAAAAAATGTCAAATTTAACTTCGATTTTCCATGTCAAAAATATTGTTTTTAGGTTTCCCATTTTTTCCTCTATTCTGTAGTTATTCGCCTATAAATCCCGAAAACATTCATCCATTTCGGTTACTCCTACCAAATTGCTACGACTTTGTCACGGACTTTTTCTCGTTAGCCTACTGTGAGCTGGCGGTAAATCGGTCGGCACAGAATGACGAGATGAGTGTATTTATTAAAGAAATAGATGACTAAAATGAAGATACAGTGATTGAATTTGGGACGACCGAATGGTGGAACCAGCAGTGGGGCTCTAGGTTCATGTCTAAAGTCAAAACCTAACGGACCTCTTTTTCTAGCCTGGAGTCCCACTGCTGGCCCTCCAAGCTTCCATCCATTTGCTTTTTAAAATTTAATGGTGGTTTTGGGTGCGAAGCACCAGTACACGTATTCGTACGCTGGAGGCGCCACATTTTCTCTCAACACAGACAAGATCTCAACTTACGAGTGTGTTCGAAGTGGACACCTTGTTTTCGCAATCTGTAGGGTGCATGTGTCAGTTAGAAATTTTAGTTTTTCTTTATTGCGTGTATGTTGCTGCGAATGATATGTTTAAGTCATGTTACGTTAGTTTGTGGTTTTTGTTAATGTAAAGGGGTAAGTTATACAAAAATACGTAAATATATAAACGAAGAGAGATACTATAACCTCTTTTTCGCAGAAAAAAATGGTTGTAATTAACCAATTTTTTTTATTTTCAACTTTCTCTTTCAACATCAATACCTTTTATTTTTATTAGTCCCATTTGAAAATATTTACGCGCAAATTGGAATAATATTTTAGAACCATATGAAACCCTGAATCGTTGAAATAATTGAACTGAAACTTTATTCCAAATTCAAGAATATTCAAATTAGGATAAATAAAATTGTTACTCTACATTTTCTATTATATAATTATCATGTAATGAAGATTTTAGGGTGTTAAATATATCTGAATGATGCAAAAATTTATTTAACTACAAGAATGTTTAAATTAGGATACAAAAATTCTTGAGATTTATTTATTGGTATCAATGACTTGAAACTATCCATTGTATAATTATCATGATATGTATAAAGCAGCCCCCTGCCTCGACCGTGTATGTGTATGTAGTAGTAGTTTTCTTACGATCCGGAGGGGAAATGTCGGTCAAATTAAGCCAACAGATGGCACCACAATATGTAGATCTGTCTTTTTCATTGAATTGCATTAAGAAAAAGCAAAAATAATTAAAAACTTGATGCTATTTGCAAATAAACAAAAAAGAATATATGCAAAAATAAGGGTAACTATTTCTAATTATTTCAAAAAAGAAAAAGTCATGAAAATATGTAGTTTAAAATGAATAAAATTTAATTTTGAGATACATTTTGAAAGTAGTTCGAACTTTATATTTTTGTAATTTATTTTGCTCATATTATTTATTTTATTATCTGTTAAAGTTAGACAAAATTATTTATTGTTAAAATTATTAACGTAGATAATGAAAAAATTATTCATATTTAGGACCTCCATGACAAAAATACTTAAAACATATACATGATCAGAAGAATTAATGAAAAATATATTACTTGTATCCAATATTATTATTATTACACCATTAAGCCATTTCCCTTTCGGGGTAGGCGTGACTCACTCGTCAGGGGAAAGGAGTAGTGTGTGGAAGGGATAGAGATTTTTCAGATTGATCCAGAATTCTCGTGCTATTTAAGTAAATAACACGTTCGTTCCGCAATACTGCTCCGACCCAGGTTGCTGATCAATCTCTTTAGCAATCAAATATAATAATAATGAGGATATGTAAGACTACAACTTAAGTTGCAAAGTAAAGAATCTTTGTTCCTTTAAAATCTTAAAAAATTTTAAGTTTTGAAGGAAATATTTTTAAAAAGTAGTGGTAATTGTGATTAAAGTGTCTGAGGGAATCATTTGGAAAAAAGTCAATGGCACGAATGATAAATGAGAAAATGGATTTAATATCATGTATATATTTATTTAAATTGAACCAAATATCATATATACATTTATACAGTTCAATAATTTGTTTCTTAATCTTGAAAGTTTTTTCTCGCTGCATTCAGCCCCTAATAATTTTATTTAAACATTTAAATTTAAAGGAGATTTTGAATTAAATACTTAATTATATTATTTCAAACCTCATTTCTAAAATAAACTGTTGGAGGAAATGCACTTTTTTCATTCAAAAATGTTGAGAGCCTGCAATTTTCTTGCGATTTTGAATTTTTCTGTTTCAAATTAAAGATTATTAAATTCTGTAGATCTTGACTCTCCGAAATTTTGTCTCCTCTATTTTTTTATTAATAATTTTTTCAGTCAAATTATGAACAAAGTCTTATTATCGGTGAAAAATTTTTTTTTGCTAAAAGTGCTTTCCATTAATGTAGGAATGACATTTAATAACAAAAATAATTTAAAGGTTTATAATAACCACTGTGATAAACAATTTTTGTGTCAAAATATTAGAATTTGCGATTTTCCAAATGATAATTTCCTTGAATGGCCAGAACGACTTTAGGTATTCCTTAAAATAATAAATATTTAATAATATTTGATAAAATATAACAATTTAAATTTTTGCAAACAAATTAGATAAACGAATTTAAAATGTTTGCCATTTCGCATAGAAAATTTTTTTTGCACTGGAAATGTTTTAAACTATTGGACGAATGACTGCTAGTTACAAAAATATTAGAAGAATTAACAATAACCACTGTTATTAACAATTCTTTTGACAAAATATTTAAACTTAAAGTTTTATCAAATTTAAATTTTCTTTGATGGCCAAGTCGGTGGGTTATTGTCAAAAGATTTTGTATTGAGTGAATCTTAGCATGCAGTGTTATGATTCATTTCCAATCTGTTACGATTGAAAACCCGACTTTTTCCGAGCGATACTGCCAACATTGGGACATTTTTTATGTAAATAGTTTATAAACATGTAAGTTGTTATATTCCACTAAAGATGATCAAAGATACATTTTTTAGGAATATCCGTAGCCATTGTAGCGGTTAAAGAAAATAAAAACTTTCATAAAATCTTACATTTGAATATTTTGTTACGAGAATTATTTAAACAATGGTTATTGTTAACTTCTCACATATTTTTGTGACTAGCAGTTATTCATTCAAAAGCTTAAAATATTTCCAGTGTAAAAAAAAATTTCTATGCGAAAGGACCAAAATGTACAAAAATTTAAATTGTTAAATTTTATCAAATATTATTAAATATTTATTGTTTCTTTTTATTATTTATTTTCATTTATTTATTTTACCTGAAGTCTTCCAGGCGCTTGAAGGAAATAATAATTTGAAAAAGCTCAAATTATAATATTTTGCCACAAGAATTGTTTATAACAATAATTATTATAAACTTTTAAATTATTTTTGTTATTAAATTTAATTCCTACATTAGTGTGAGACTATTTGGGACCAACAAATTTTACCGATAATAAGACTATTTATTAATTTGCTTATCAAATTTGTTTCCAACAAATAAATGGAATGATAAACAAATTATTTGTATTTTATATGTCCCTAAACATTAATTTTAGACAATATAAAGGTTTCCTGATCAGTTATCAAAGCGTAAAAAATTGTTATGTACAAAATTTCAGTTTTTCCATGCTTTGAGTAGAAAAATTATTAATAAACAAATAGAGGAGACAAAAGTTCGGAGCGTCAAGCTGAACGAAAAAAGTGAATTTCCTCCTACACTCCGTCATGAGTACGGTACGTTTGTTTATAGAATTTAATAGTTTATAGTCTGTTCATTTTAGAAATGAGGTTTGCAATGATATAATTAACTATTTAATTCAAAATCACCTTTAAATAAAAAATCTTTAATAAAATTATTAGGGGTTGAATGCGGCGAGAAAAGAGCTTTTAAGATTAAGCAACAAATAAATGATTGCACTGTATAAATGTATATATGATATTCGGTTCAATTTAAATAAATATATACATTATATTAAATAATATTAAATCCTCTTTCTCATTTATTAGTCTTTTCATTAACTTTTTACCAAATTATTCCCTCAATATACAATATACGTCATATATTTTTTATTAATTCTTCTGATAATGTATATGTTTTAAATATTTTTGTCATTGAGGTCTTTAATAATAATAATTTGTTCATTACCTACATTAATAATTTTAACAAAAAATAATTTTGTTTAACTTTAACAAATAATAAAATCATCAATTCGTGACTTTTTCTTTTTTTAAATAATTAGTAATAGTTAGACTTATTTTTTCATCTATTTTTTTTTGTTTATTTGCAAACAGCATCAAGTTTTTAAATATTTTTGCTTTTTCTTAATGCAATTCAATGAAAAAGGCAGACCTACTTTTTGTGGCGCCATCTGTTGGATTAGTTTAACCGACAATTCCCCTCCGGATCGTAAGAAAACAGAAAAGTGGGGGCGATGCATGAAGCTGGTATAAAGATTTTAGTGCTCTGTCTAGTATAACCTAACTTTACGGAAATTTATTTAACAGTTAAGAATGTTTAATAATCGATTGGACACGATTAATAAGGATTAAAGGCAATTAAAAGTTAAATCGGTTTAAACTTTTGCTTATTGTGTCAATTTTTCCCAATCGGATTGAATTAAGTAAATGCACTTGCCTGCAATACGCCCTTTGCAGTTTTCGTTTGTAACGCATATGAAGCGCACGTGTTTATTGATTAGATATTAAATTTTTAGTAATTTAACAAGAGTTTTAAGTGCAAAAAATATAATGTTTAGGCGGTATACCGAATGAAAAGTCAAAAGTATATGGTTTAATAACATGTAAACATCATACCGTTTAACGATGTAACAGTGATGTAGCATGATTATCAAGTAGACAGTATGATTAAGCGTGCATATTATTGTAAATCGTTTATTTACTTGTTTTTAAATTCATATTGTTGAAATTTGTTTGACAGAGTAAAAAACCGCTTGTAAATAATTCAGGCAAAATCAACATGCTGGAGTGAAAACTTAAACCTCTAACTCTGAATAATGGATACCCAATTGCAAACGGTTGGAAACATTATAGACGGTAGGACGGTGCCAATGTTTTGAAACTCAGACTGAAAAATTATGGGTAGCTCATTTTAGTGGAAAAACTTATCCAGTCCTTTTAAGTTTCCTAAAACATTGTGATTAATGACCACATATTTCTGTGATTTTTGTCAAATTTTTTATTTAAGGATGTACACTACGTACAATCAATCTCAAAAGTTGCCTATGTTAAAAATGATTGATAAAATTGACAAAAAAGATCTATTATTAATTTCTGCAAATCTTGATATAGACTTCTAAGCATACTTAAAAAAAATAATTCAGGTTAAAATTATTTATTTAACAGTAGTTATTTAAAGGTTTAGTGTTTCCTTTCTCTGTAGGGAAAAGTTACCATTTTTATTTAATCCTAATGATCAAGGTCTCATTTTATTCTTCGTAGGATTCTCTAATTTTCTATTTGGGTTGATTTTATTTGTAAAAAGTAATTGAGAAATCATACAGTTATTATTGTCATAAACAATTATAGTTTAAATTTTAATTAATACCACCCAAATAGAATTGTAGAGAATCCTTCAAAGAATAAAATGAGGCCTTGATCATTACGGTTAAATAACAATTGTAACTTTTCCCTAAAAAGAAAGGAAAAATTAAACTTTTAAATAACTACTGTTAAATAAGCAATTTTAATCTGAATTATATATTTTTTGAAGTCTGCTGAGAAGTCTACATCAAGATTTGCAGAAATTAATAATAGATCTTTTTTGTCGATTTTATCAATCATTTTTAAGATAGGCAACTTTTGAGATTGATTGTACGTAGTGTACATCCTTAATAGTCCGAAAAAAAGTTTATTTTGAGTGTTTACATCCATTTTTCATTCTCATAATTTCATCAAATTTTATGTACCCGTATGGACGTTTTCGACATTTTAGCATATCAAAGAATAAGAGTTTAATTTTAAATTTACGAATTTTTTCTAAACTTTGAGTTTGAAATGTTAAAATTAAGAAATTATGAAGTTTAAACATAAGCAGTTTAGAAGCCTGAATTAGAAGTCTGCATTTTTACTAATTCAAATAAAATGTAAACAAGATTAAAAATGTACGCTTTTTATACTTAAATTTCACATGGCATCAATAAAAATTAAATAAAGTTGAATGCTTCTGAATCCATATTGTACGGTTTTAAATTTATTATTTATAAAAAAGTTTCTAGAAGGCTTATAATTTTCACATATATTAATGAACGTTAAACCTCGAAATCGATGTTTTAAATGTTTTAATTGAATATTTATAACGCTCAGTGATCAGAAAACTTCCACTTCGATTGGTTTAATTTGCAGTTTAGTCTTAAATATTTTTAATAACAAAATTTTCAGCTTTAAAAACTTGAACTTTGAATTTTATTGACTGTTGTAAACATTTTTCTAACCAGGAAATTATTCCAGATTTTTTCTTCGACTTTAGTGGGTACTTTGCGAAAAATACAAAAAGTTGCTTTTACGTCAATCATTAGTGGTAAAAGTGAAGTCATAATCTAAAGGATTACCGAATGTAACATCACCGACATTAATGTAAATTTACCGTTCACTTTAGAAAGAATTTTGTCCATCATTTTGAGTACTTATATTGCAATAAACTAAAAATTTAGAAAGTTGAATGAATAAAAACTTTTTTTATTATAATATCAATTTATGCGTTAATAATTGAGAATAATTAAAAATTAGGACCTCTTTCTGACAAAAAAATATTTTATCTCTAATATTAATTTTTTATTGTTTAATTTTATTCAATTAATAACAGCTTGGCATTTTTAAATAATAAAATAATACTTTAATCGCTTTTCTGAAGTTTCACGTTTCTAAATTATTCGCTTACTTTTTTTTTAATCTTAACCGATTTTAAAACTTATAACCATTTATAAATATTTTCACTAAAATAAACAATACAAAAGCGAAAAAATAGCAATTTTGCTACATTAATACAAAATCAACTTTTTTACTTTGATCGTGTGTCTGATTTTATATTTTTAACATAAAATATTTGCCATCACGTGGCAAATTCCAAGTAGCCGATTGGAAACAATTGTGGGCGCGTGTGATTAAATATACTTTTGTAGTTATCCACCTCCTTCTAGATGGCACTACTGTAGGGGCATAAGTGGGGGTAATATTTTCTTAAAATATATTGGCGCCACCATTCTAGTGTTCGTTGAGGTTACGTTTTCGTCAACAGACATCAAATTTGGCTAAGTTCAAAAAAGTTGTGTCTCGCCGTATTAAGTAAAATCAGGACATTGAAAAATAAACAAATTTAAAGTAAATTGAAGTGTGTGTGCTGTGCCAGGATGTCACTGGTTCCACTTCTCTATTATAATGCGAATAAATAAAATGTTGTAAAAAGGTTACATTTAATGTGTTATGTAATCCTTTATTTATTGGAGAATTATTGCAAAATTGTACAAATTTATACAAATTTATGCCGAAAATTGGTACAGGAAACAGTATTTACACATTTTTCGTCTTAAATTTGTATAGTTCTGAATTAATTCGTTTATTTTCTCCAGTTTTAACTCATGCAACACATTCAAATAATATACGCATTTACGTGCACGAACGCATGGATACGCTTTAGTTTGTCACCTTCTTGTAGATTGCGCTAGTGTCGCTATAAGTGGTCAAACGCGCCCATGGGAGTCGACCCAGCCTGGTACCAGGTAACTTGTACGTAGGTTAGAATTTCATGAAAATTTGTATACGTAATATCGCTCTTACAAACATTAATAGACCTTTTTATCCTAGACGCCGTCACTGCGCACGTGCTGGAATCTTAAGTCATTTCCGTATTTTTCGAACAGTTTTGTGTCGAAATGTATGGAAAATATTGTTAATAAAAACAGCGAAAAATAAAATTGTAAATAACAGAGATTTTAAAGGTAGAACATTTTTAGGTCTATTTAGAAAAAAAAACGGCGAAAAAAGTGCAACGAGTGCGGCGACGAAGGCCATTATTTACATCTGTTGGCACCTGTCATCTTTTAAGAAATGCTAAAAAATTTGGCGAAACTCACGGAAAATGATGTTTTCCAGGTACAAAATTAGAGCACGAATCAGTAGAAGAGCACGGTATTGAGCAGCTGAAACGATGGCTTAAATGTAGAAAACGACCATTAAAAGGAAAAAAACCGTGATTTAGTGGAAAGGTTAGTTGAGGTTTTGTATGGCAGGTATAAATATTTTTTTTTGTTCAAGATTTGCAGTTCAGAACTTTTTTTTGAGTAAATGTTTAATATTCGTGCAAATATAAAATAACACAATATTACATTTTCCACTTCTCTTTTTAAAGTTTAGACAATTAAAAGTCATTTGTTAGTGATTTACTAGTATAAGGAGTGTACTAATAAATTTTCCTTTCATATAAACTGGTTATAAATACATCAATATAATAGTTTTGCGTACTGAAGTGAAAGTATTAAATAGATTTTGTTTTTATCAAAACACTTAGGAGGTTCGAAACCCTGATAACAATGCTTCATTTAAGGTCATGTGACGAGAGGGTCACGTGACCAAACCTGGTCTTCAATTTTTCTTTCCCAACTTACGTCTAAACGAAATGAGGTATCGCTCTGAAAGTTTGGGAAATGAAAGAGGAGGTAATAAGGTCCATGTCTCTGCTTTGTTCCGGTGGAAATTTTGAGAAGTTTTTTTTTTTTTTTTGAAGAAAACACCAGTGGAAGTTTTCTTTCCCAACCTACGTCCACACGGAATGAGATATCGTGTTAAAATTTGGCACGATAAATAGAAGGCATGCAAGAATGTGTCTCTAGTCCTAAATAATTAGAACATTGAAAAAAGTTTTTTTTTAAATTACTATTTTGGAGAAACACCGACCGTGCTGTCGTCAAACCCTGCAATCATGGACATAGGAAACAAGGGACTAGGCATGCCATTGCGGGGGGGAGGCTCGCCACCTTTTGATGCCCCGCGACAAACATGGCAGCGTCCACATATTTATATTTTCATGCACAGTTTGTCGGCAAAAATGCTCGTGCGCATAATCAAATGGCACATCGTAAGATGGCGGCACTCCTCACTTATGGAAATCTCCCCCCTCCCGTGGATTCAACCCCGCTCGCCGAGCTAGGATGGCATGTCTAGTCCCGTGTTTCCTATGCCCATGCCTGCAAGCAATTTGCAATGTTGTCAATGAGCTAGTTATAAGGTTTATATTTTTCAAAGTGGGGCAAAACGACTAAAATCGCTCACGAACATTATGCACAAATAATGCAAACACTAATGTTTGCACTTGAAATGCAAATAAACATATTTGGTCTGAGATACGTATCATTCTGGCATCAGCTGTGTCAAAGCAGCACTAGCGCAGTCAGTAGAGAACTTCGAACTTCTAGGGGTCTGCGGGTAAAACAGATCGCATGATTACCGTCAGAGAAAGTTAAAAGTCAAACTTCTGCTGTAAAACCTAAATGTGTCCGTCGATAATCATTATTTGCATAAATAAACTTTTTTCTTCCTCTAACTCCAAAAGATCCTTCAATATTTATTAACATTTCCCGAAAAAACATTCCGCGTTATTTAAACTTTTATTTTTCAATATGGGTGAAAAAATATTGATCTTAGGGTTGACTTGATCAGCTGTGATACTCATCACATGGCCTTAATATGTAAGTAAATGTTAGCAAAAAAAGAAAATTTTAATACCTGTCAAACAGAACCTCAACTAACCTTTCTACTAAATCATTTTTTTTTCTTTTAATGATCGTTTCCTATATTTCAGCCATCGTTTAAAATGTTAAAGACTCTGCTCTTCCACCGACTTGTGCACTAATTTTGCTCCTAGAACATCATCTTGCGTGATTTTTGCCGGATTTTTTAACATTTTTTTGCAGATGACAGATGTCAACAGATGTAAATAATGGGTTTGCTCGCCACACTTTTCGCACTTTTTTTGCAGTTTTTTGACGTAAAATTCTGGCACGTGCGCACTGTCGACGTATAGTATAGGATAAAAAGGTCTATACTTATGTCTATGTTTTATTTCTAAAAATAACATAATCACTTCAGTTGTCCGACTTAAAAAACACTCGTAGAATGACGTTTGCACCGGAGGTCGGACAGCCTGTCTGTCTTCTAGCGAGTTTTAAAAATTCTACATCTAAGGTGGGATATATTAAAAATCTTCGCGCATGCGGTATATAAAATTGAATTGCAAATAATATAAAAAAATGTAAGTCTCACATTTGATAAATGCAGCCATTCAAGTTTAGTTACAATTTAAATATATCAGAACTTCAATAAAAAATTCTTTCGCGAAAGGCAAAGAAGCATGTAAATGATTTTTACTTTCAATGTATTAAAAACATTTGAAAAGCCGATATTTAAAAATATTTTTAATACAGTGAAAGTAAACCATATTTACATGCATCTTTGCCTTTCGCGAAACAAGAAAATATGCAAAATGCAAACACCTATTTGCTTTTATTAATTATGGTTGATTGCAATATTCCTATTATGGAATACACGGGATTGTCCGACCAATAGTACGTTTACGAAGACTGGTGCTTTTACCTTATAATTATCATGATTCAAGATTTTACTTATCTGTCCAATATATCTGAACGATGTCGAATTCCATTGAGAATTGCAGAATGCCCAAATTAAGATACAAAATTATTGAAGTATACATTTTAGTTTCAATTACTTCAAATTGTCTATCATAAAATTATAATTTAAGAATTGAAGATGTTAAAAAAAATGAAAGAAAAAATCTGCCTTGAAAGGCTGTCAAAAAGCAACGTTTTCGTTCACTTGACTTTTTTCATATCGTGCGTTGTTTGGGTTAAAATGTTCATTTTCGTTTTTTTTTTTTTTATTTTAAAAATGCTATAATCCTGTTAATTTTTTTTTTAAGTCGTATTGATAAACTGTTCGAGTCTCCGAGTACTACGAATAAACCTACATAGAATGTTCAAATTTAAAAAAAAGTTATCTCAAAAATGTTGAAAATGCTTCCGCTTTTTCAATTTTTAACAAAAATGGCTGGCTAACGAACTTAACCTTCAATGTAAGACACTAAAAGAGTATACCAAAGGCGTCATCCAATCTGTTAATTCTTTCGAAAGTCATCGTACTTACAGATATATTGTTTCATAATACATGCATACATGCATTCATCAGAGGGTTTCAAAATGTGGGTACACAAATTTTAATACCTTCTCTAATGAGAATGGAAAAATTCCTGATCACTTTCAACTAATTTCTTCCTGGCCATTAAAATAAGTAAAAAAAATTGAATTTAAAGCTCTATTTTTTCAATTACAGTTGGTAGAAGTTGTATTTATTCTTTGAAATTCAAAGAAAGTGCCATTAAGAAGGTAGAATAATAGTTCATTAGTTATTATACCATTAAGCTATTTCCCTTTCGGGGTAAGCGGCGTCACTCAATCGGGGAAGAAGGGTGTGCAGCTTTTTAGATTGATCTAGAATTCCTTTGTTATTTATTTAAATAACACGTTCCTTCCGCAACACTGCTCCGAGCCAGGTTGGTGATATATCTCTAGCGACCACCCCAAGTGAAGAGCCTCACAAAGTCGTCATGTGAGGCTCCCTGTCGGGCCCATTATTATCCAAGGTCTTTTGTTTTAAGCGTCATTCACTCTACTGACACACTTTTTATTAACTATTTATCGCCATACTTTTCTGTCTTGGCATACTTCTCTAGCTTCCTTCACGTCCATGAATTTTTTCATGCAAGCCCTCGTGTTTCTATCGCTTCTTATGTTTCTTCTAATTAGTGTCTCATTCACACGTTTTAACCATTCTTTCCGCAGTCTGCCTCTGGGCATGCTGCCATTTACTTTACCTTGATACACTTGTTTCGTTAGTCGTTAATTTGTCATTCTGTCAACATGCCCGTACCACCTTAACCGATTTCTTTCCCATACGTCAACTAGTGTTTCTTCTACACTACATCCTTTGAGGATTATCTCGTTGCTTAATTTGTTCATTAGTGTTTTGCGCTTAAGGGCATGTGATACTTCGTCTTGTGGTCAATCGGGTACAGTTCCGACGGTTTTTTTCCACAAAAATGAAAATTTTAAAAAACGGAATTCGGAGATGCTATAAAATATCATGACGGACGTCCCCGGACTCTTTTTTCAGCGACAATAACAAAAAAATGCTATTGTGCTAATTATTAAATTTTATGCATGTGTATTATTTTGTGGTCAGGGTGATTTTTAGCTCTCTGCCATTCCAATAATGTAGGTCTCTATCGTACCGTTTCTGTTGGTAAGCACTCTAGAATAATTATGGTGCAATAAACTATCTTACCAGCCTAGCTGGTAATGTAGATAGATAAATTTAAAAATTTTCGGCGTAGAGGGCGTACGGAACAGCATTAAACTTTGAAACTAATGTTCAATTTTTCGCCACTGGGAAATTATTTATGAAATAAACTTTTTTAATTGCCTGCAAACAAGGTTAGTTCCGGGAGATTAGTTACTATGTTTATTTGCAAGTCCAAAGTTTTCGGCCAAAAATATTGTGTAGTTCGGAAGTAACACACAGGACAATTGTATCATACATAACCTCCAAATATAAACACGTTGTTAGCTATATCAAAAAATTTGTCGAAAAAAAAACACAAATAAAGTGTGCGGGGACTTACGTTAGCATGTTCGCTATCATTTCCCAAAATTTTTAAGACAATATATTGATTATTCTAGAAAAAAAGCCGTCGGAACCTAAAACTGGTAAAATCGATAATTTTCTAAGTATCACATGCCCTTAATATTCACAAGAATCTCATGTCACTCGCGTTAATTTTACTATTATTCTTTTCTTGATAGGTCTACGTCTCGCTACCGTACATTTCAGTTGGTACAAATATATAATTATGTATTGCCATTTTAGCTTTATTTGATATATTTTTAATTCTGATAATGGGCCCTTGCTCTACCGATAACCTTCATACCCTCGTTTATGCACCTATTTAACTCCTCATCTATCTTTCCGTCATTAATGAACAGGCTACCGAGGTATACGTAACTATCAACTTGCTTTATTCTTTCATCATTTAAGGCAATCCTGCATATTGTTTTCTCACTTTATCCTTCGAACATGATCATTTTTGTTTTATTTCTGTTAGTTTTTGGACCCATTCTCTTCATGCTTACATTCGGTTTATTTAACATTCTTTGCAAGTCTTCGATTGACTCTGTCATAACAAGCTTATCATCTGCGAACGCTAACCCTCGTACCCTTACTGTTTCGAGGTCCAGACCTTCTTTGTCGATGAGGGCCATTCTTAAACAATTGCCCATGAATATAATAAATAGCCATGAGTACATAACGCATCCTCGTCTAACATCTTGAATAATATTGAACCAGTCACTCAGTTTTTATTAACCCTTACACTCGCTTTGCTACCATCATATATTGTTTTTATTATTTGTAGGAGCCATCCATTCGCTCCGTACTCTTCCAGGACTTCCCAAAGTTTACTTCTATCCACCTTGCCAAATGCTTCTCCTAGGTCAACAAATACACAGAAAGATTTTTTTCCTACTCTCACACTTTTTTCTGTGATCTTTCTTAAGCTAAATATTTGATCCGTACATGATCTTCCTGGTATAAATACACTTTGGACTTCCAACTTCGTTTCTCCAGTTATTTTCATTACCCTCCGAATAAGTATTTTTAAGTACATTTTACTTGGGGTACTTAATAAGGGGATAGCTCTGTAATTATTGCAGTTGCTTTTATTTCCCTTTCTATTGTATATTGGTACGATAATCGTTTTTTTTCCAGTGAACTGGGACCTTACCCATCTCGATACATAAATTCATCAATTCGCACAGCCTATGAGGTATCTACTTGACACCGCACTTAAGCATCTCAGCGTTCATACTGTCTACAGTCTACACCATCAGCCTTGCTTACGTTCTATGTCGCAGTTGTGCTGCCCTATAGCTTCATCTCCTAATAATTTCCTAAAAGAGTCTCTTAAAGCGTCTGGTATCCCCCTCTGTCAGATAGCATTTCACCTTTGCTATGTCTCCGGCTGACAAATTCTGTATTTTTACTTCCCTTCATATTTGTATAGAGCAGTTTTTTGCTTCCTTCAAAGTCGTTTTGTATTTTCTTCACTTCTTCTGTGCTGATTTTATCTTTACTTTCCTTGACTAGCCGTTTAACTATCCTCTTTTTATGTCTAATCATTTTAGCCTCTATTTCTCTGATCATCGCTGAGGCAGAAAAGGAGGTTATGGTATCTCTGGGTTTATATAATTACGCATTTTTGTATTACTTACCATTTTACGTTAGGAAGAATTAGCAATTACCATAACATGTATTAAACGTTACTTTCACAGAAACAAAGACGCAATTCAAACTACAATTTCGAATTATCATATGCAACATTCAGGTGGCGAATACAGGGCGTCCACTTCGAACACACCCGCACACGCCCCGGCCAGGTAGTGTGGCTTTTGCATTGAATTGCATTAACAAACAGCAAAAATAATAAAAGAAAACTTCTCCGATAGCACGGAACGTTCCCAAAAACGTGTAAAATGGCCGCCGCTTTGGAAAGCTCCACTGGAACGCTTCAAACTGAAATGATCGTTATTGTAATTATTATCAATAAATGTGGCACAAAACCTAAGTGATAGGTCAAAATCAATGTCAGTTTATAGTATAGATATCATATTACATCATGGTATATGCGTTCCTCAAAACTCAAAAATGGCATCTATTTTTACCTATCTCTTAAGTTTTACGAGCTCATTGTTGTTAAAAATATCAATAATGGAAGTTTCTCGTCAGGTTCAAGTGAAAAGTTCCTAGAACATCTCGAAGCGGCGGACATTCTACATGTTCGGGAAACATTACGAAGGCGCCCGCGAAACGTTCCTTATTATTACCGTTAATGCTGTGTACAAATAAACAGAAAAAGAAATTTGAAAAAACAAGAATAACTATGACTAATAATTCTAAAAAAGAAATTCATGAAAATATGTAGTTTAATATGAATATGATTTAATTTTGAGATGCACTTTTAAAGCAGTTTGAATTTTATATTTCCATGATTTATTTGGCTAATATTATTGATTTTATTATTTATTGTAGTTTAAAAATTTTATTTGTTAAAATTATTAACCAGGAGCTGTAAGCACTTACGACCCATGCTTACCGCACTTATTACAATCAAGTCAACTTAAAAAAAAATTAAAAGCAGCACTAGGCTAAATTTTTCGAAATACGTTTTGTACATTTCTCGCTAACTAATCTTTTCTTTTTTAATAATTTTCAAATCTCTACAATGTTTGGCTATTCAAAAGTCAGACTACCTGATTAGAACGCCGTCTGTTGGATTAATTCCACCGCCATTTTCCCTCCAGATCGTAAGAGAACAGAAAAGTGGAGGCGATCTAAATGGTCAGCACTTTTCTAATGGCACCAAACTTGAGATAATACTCTTAACAAATCTACTCTCAATTTAAAAAAATTCGTCAGGAAATAATTTCATCCGTATCATACGTTAATATGTTCTCATTTTACGGAAATATTATTAAAAAGTTTTCAAAATTTTAAATTCCAGTTTTCCTATTAAGGGGGGGGGGGGGGCTGGAAGAACAACCCGGTTCAAAGAACGGAAATATATGGCTCGCTTCACGAAGACTCCAAAATCCGCGTATTTCAAACATCTAGGAAATATCTTATGAATCATGGGAGGGCGGCATTTTTCGTTGGGCGCGACTTTGCACAAAATAATATACATAATGTACTATTTCAAAGAGTCATCGCTTTTTAAAAATTTTGTGTGCAGTATCCGCGCGAGAAATGCGCCTTCGGAGGCTCGTTGAGAGACGAAGAAGTTATCAAGTCCATGTTCGATGACGTGTCCACGGAGGAATCTTATTTTTGCAACACCCACCTCGCTTGCATCCAGCTGTCTGTGAGAGAATAATAATGGCGCATGCATACTTTGAAACACGTCTATTTTTCGTATAGACTGGAAACACATGCGCACTTTAGATATAAGTAGCTTTGCACACCGTCACAATAAAAATGTTCTTAAAAATTCCTTTAAAAACAGCATACTACACAATTTGATCTGAAAACCACAGACGATTGCTACTCGTGTGATTGTAGCATTTGCCTTCGGCTTTTCACATTCGCCTACGTTTTCCCACTCGCTTCGCTCTTTTCTTATGCAGGGTTTATGCAGGGAAGGGGGGGGGGGGGGGGGGGGGGGGGAGTAGGCTAAAGGTGGCTTAGCGTTAAAACACAAAATACATATCATGACATTGGGATCTGGTGCGTTTTTCATATTAAGATTGCCAGCATGAAGGAATATTTCCTTCGTGATTACCAGAGTAAAGACGCTCGAATTCATGCAAGAGAAGTAAGGCGAATTTGTTGGGATTATAATACGATTCCATGCCAAATTCGGAACATATTTTTCTTGGGTATATAACTTCATTGTTTCCCAACTCGCTCAAAAGCCGCATTTCCCTTCATCGACATTTGAAGGCGCGGAAACCAGTACTCAATGAGCACTCGAGCAGTAGGTAGAAGTGGGTATGGCGCGCAGACAACGCGTCGAAAGAGATTACTTCGTTTTCTCTTTCGTCACGTTTCCTGCAGGTCATCTCCCCACTCCAACCTACTGCTCGAGCGCTCGTTCGGTTCTGTTTCCGAGCCTTCAATTGGACGAAGTATCGTGTGCAACATTTTTGAAATCGCCTGTATCTTCAACCCGATGTACGATCTACTTTTTAAAAATTCTTTCTAAAAAATGGAAAATTTTTCATAATAATTTGTATTTTTTGGCTCAGTCGTATTTAATCAAATTAATTGAAATTACATTTTTTTCTACAATTTATTCGAATTTTGCGGTTTCAAAAGATGAATCTCTCAAAATTATCTAGTGTGATTTTCTTCATATACTTTTTTTGCCCCTATCCTACTGTAACCCTCCTCCTTTTGCTACGCCCCCCCCCCCTTACATCCCCTACATCTCTCTCCTATACTGCTCCTCTTCTTACTTCTGTTCTCCCATTTACCCTCACTCCCCTACTTCCCCAGATTTCACCGTACTTTCCTTCCATTCCACCACCGTCCATCACTACACCGTTCTTCCCCTCATTCCGTTCCCTTACTTCCCCTCTGCGGAAAAAATACCCGACCGACACTATGAGGGTTTCTGTTTACGGCTGCGATTCCTTAAAAATTGAATTAGATATTGCGTAATGTCGGAAATTATTTATTTTAAAAGTTAAAAACAAAATCTGCTCAAGCTTCGCGTGCAAGTTTAAGTTCGCCTTTTTTAAAAATATCTTCTCGCTTTAAAATTGTACAGATTTGAATGTTTTTTAATACTATATGTTTTAACTGCCTTACAATTAAACTCATTTAACTTGAAAAATTTCCAATTTCAAATCGTAGAATTGTACGCTCATTAAAACGTTCGAGTTCAAAGTTGTTCAGGGGTGTAGATTCAACCTGGAAATCTGGAGAAACCGGGAAATGGTAAGGTATTCTCTTTAAAAATGAGAAACTTTTTTGTTTTAGTTTTCATGAGTTCTAAGATTTTTTTATCACAGTAACTTTTTGACATAATTGGCACGTTATTCCCATTTTTATGTTGAAAAAAGAATAAATTTTATTCGATGATGATTCATAATATATAGCTACAAAAAATTTTTTAAATGAAAGAAATACATACAAATTTGTAGATGCTGTAACATAAAAATTGGTTGCTTTTTATAGTTTCGCAAATGTCTCAAGTAAAAAAAGAGCATAGCCCTGTTTCCATGTTAAAACGGCCCCCATAACGTTGTATCAATACATATTTTATGTCCAAGTAGTTCTATGTAAGGTAAACGTCCCAGTAATCGTGACCATAAGAGATTTCATTGACTTCAAATATTTAGAAAATTGTTTTGGAAGGATTATTTAATAAAAATTATTGGTAACAATTGAAGCATTAAACATCCTAGAATATTATAAAAATTGTTTTTATATTATATTTAATATGACTTTTTATTTACAAACAATTAAAAGATAAAAAGCACCGATGTCCCAGTTATCATGATTTTCAAATCTGCCATGTACTAGTAATCGTGAGTCGTTGTCTCAGTCTTCGTCAAAAATGTGAAGTTTTCTTGAAAATAGTTTTTAGCGATTGTAAGGTGTATTTTAAGTGTATTTCTTAATTTTAACTATAATTTAATCAAATAAAAGATGTATTATTAGTTTCATGTTGATTAAGACCTCCGTGATGAAATGCATCTGATGGACATTATATAATAATTCTGCTGTGATTGGAGAAAACACCGTTAACTGCAAAAAAATCGAAAAGTGAGTTTTTTATATCTTTGGAATCGTGAAAAAAGGATGCATCTGTTCATTAAAATAATTTTTTGATTGTTAAGAATTTTAAAAATAATTATTCCTAAATTTTGAAAAAATGCCGTTAATTGTAAAATTTGGCGAGTCGTGATTTGGAAGAGAGCCGTAACTAACCTTTAACTGCAGGCTCAAATCATGGACAGCTGAATACGTCACAGAAAAATTTGAGAAAAAGACGCAACGGGCAGTTACGGAATTTACTAAATAATCGGGCGGTGATCCAGAGACTTCGTGATTTCAAAGAGGTCCGTACGCGTTTACGGCGTTCTCCGGAATCATTGAACCCCGAGAAAAAGGTCTGTAATTCGAGAAATGCCGTAAGTGCATTTACTTTGAGCTGCGAAATTTTTTTGCTGTAAACGGTGTTTTCTCAAATCACGGCAGGCCTATATCTGAGGTCCGTGATTCGAAGAGAGCCGTAACTGCCCGTTACGGCGTTTTCTGAATTTCAACATCCCAATCAACATCGTTAACTGCATTTTAGATAATTAAAATGTTGAAACCATTTTTTTGCAAAAATGAAAAGTTTATATGCAACTTAGTCAAGAACAAAAAAAAAAAAAACTGCAGAAAATGAATTAGAATTCGTGATACACGCGAATAAAGATTCGAACAGTTTTCGTAGATTTTCTCGGCTTCGTTCATTTTGCAGTTAACGGTGTTTTCTCAAATCACGGCATAACTAATCATAATAACAATTAATTTTCTTTTGAAATGTTTAGTTTTTATTTTAGTTGAAAATATTCCCGAATAAAATTGATATTTTATTTATAATAAATAAAGTGAACTCAAAAATAAATCGACAACACAAATTATAAACACAATTACGAAATTTGATAAATTCCAGTGACTAACACCATGTGTTTTTAGAGGTAATGTTATGTTTACATTGTGAAAATATTAAAAATATCAATAATTATATATCAGTTACACATTTTTCTTTATATTATGCAGTATAGATTAATGTTAGCTAATGGAAAACTACTCAATAAATAATAATTTCACAGAAAAATGATAGTAAACTAAAAAAAAATGGTTAATTAAATCACTAAAGTCATGCTGATATTTTACATCACCTTTTTCAGTTTTAAGCACTAATTTATATTGCGGTTACTGCTCACAGTAACAAGTAAGTTCTACGATTTCACTTCACGCCTTTTTGAATTCAATTAAATTATTATTTGTAGTGAAATATGGAAATAAAATTTTGACAGAGTCGCCCAAGTCTTCGTGACCGGTCACGGTTACTCTAGCAACTATGCTTTTGAAACGTTCCTATAATCGTGACCGATATTTCTCGAACGAGAAGGTACTAAATGAGGATTTTACTTTGTTTTAATTAACAAACATTATTTTTTATTAAAAAAAAAAGAATTTTTGTCCCGATTAAGTAATTTCGTAAAATATTAAAAGCTTAAGCAAATAAACGTCTTTGTTAACCTAAATGTTAAGCTGTTTTCCACGTTTCGTGATTCATCGCCACCGTCAATATAAATGAATTTTTTTTACCCATGTGCACTATTTGTATAAAAAAACTAATTTGGTTTCCACAACCAGTACTGTCCAAACTTGTCAAAAAATATTTTAGCATTGTATTTTTATGCGGAAAATACTTACTTGTGGCGTTTACACCTCAAAACTCACGATTACTGGGACCGTTCCGATCACTGGGACATCTGCCTTATATGAGTTTTTCTTCTGGAAGCGGCGCGATCGAAAATTGAGTTCTAAATGAAATGTCTAAAAAGAGACGAAGTTATATACTAGAATGGCACGTAGGAAAGAATAAATGGGCTAGAGAGGCTAAAAAAGCTTACGTTAGTAGAATAAAAATCGAAGTGCTAGCCGTAAAACGTAAGACGTCAGTAAAAAATCGGTAAGCAAAGCCGAATTTTTCACCATTAATGAGCCCAAAGAAGAAACATTTATCTTATTTTTCAAATTTAGACAATGCGGAGGATACTTAAAAATAATATATTTATTCAGATATATTATTCTACTATATATTTCCGAAAAAAATATTATATATAATTATTTTTATGAATGTATTATATTATTTCACAATGCATTTCTCGAAGCCATGAAAACAGCTCTGTTCTGTCTCTATAATTGCCTTTCGATTTTCTTGTTAAAATATTACATTAAACAATGAAAATTCTCGCAAAATTCGACTTTGCTTACGGACTTTTTTGGGATAAAATTCGCTTAATCAAATATTACTCATCCAATATGGCGGCTATCAAGCTGGAAATTTACAAAAAAGAATCTTAAACCAAGTGTTTATGATTAGTTGATAAGAAATCTGATTTGTTTTGGGGGCAGATTTTACATGGAAACCCGGCTATGCTCTTGCTCAGGTTGAATTCAAGCTTGAGCGCTTTTTGTATCAACCAAAAGTCAAAATTAAAGAAATCATGTTAAAACAATTATACCTTCTATCGGCCTTGTTCCTTGGCTGACAATTTGAATATATTTTTTGCTCGGAAAATGAATTCGGAATTTATACAGAGTTTAGACAAGAATACGATATATCAATGAAAACATACCCTAACCATGTTAGTTTTTGAAAGAATAAATATTTCACGGAAAAAAAAGTTTAAACGTAAGATTTTATACTTAATTTAGGCCACTATAAGATTGAAATTAAATGAAAAGCTACACCACCAGAAACTTGTAAGACCGATCTTTGTCACTTCGGTCTCGGCGTGCACACACTCAAACTCGGAATATCAGGGCCTCCGTGGGCCGATCCCTTTTCAGTGCCGTACTGCTTTTCGGTACAGCATCAAATCGTCTTTTCCTTCAATGCAGACGCCCGCAATATGCAGGTAGAGCGCACTCTTATACCTGCTTTCTACCTGCGTCGACTGTTTGTAAGTTCGTACAGAGCCCCAATCTGTACGGTCTTACAAGTTTCTGGTGTATAATTTTACATTAATTTCATTTTTCTAGAGTGGGGCAACGAAGCGTACATTACTTTCTGAAAAAATGTTCGATGAATATAAAGGAATTAGAAAGTAAATAATTGGAAATGTGTTTCTTTCTAGCTCAAAAAATCTCTGTCAAATATTTATTTTTTCAAAAAACGTCCATGATTATTTAAAAGGGCGTGTAAAAATATGTCGTAACTACGGCAGCCACCATTTTTGTAATATATATTAATTGCGTTACAAATCGTTAAAATTATGATAATTGCCCAAAACCCACAATAATTTTACTTCCTCCGCCTCAGTAAATATTTATGCAAGAGCGGTCGGAGAAATTTTGTGGTTTTTGTAGCCTGCATAAGTTTGACGAATGAAGTATATATGAAATCCGTTCTGGTTTCTATGAATTTCTAAAACGATTTTATTATCTAATAAGCATATAAAACAAATGTTATTTTGAATTGGGCTGAAATTTGAAATCATCCCATGAATCGCCACTCCGGTGGTTAAATTTTAAATATTTTATTTGTGCTTTGAAGACCGGAAAAATATATTAAATCATCTGATTAATCTAACATTTATTTCTCCTAAAGTTTGAAATCTATCTTGCTCGAAAATAATGTGATGTTTCTTCTTACTTAAAACTATTCATAAAAGTTTTTCGCAAAATAAAAATATCTTGTTTGCTTTGTTTCAGACGGTCTAGTCAGAAAGAAGCCCATCCAGAGGCAAAGCTCGGCCGACAACTCGTTTCCTACTATCATCAACCACGACGAGGACATGGTGATGGTATGACGAGAATATGTCGTCCACAAGACACGTCTCGGTTAAGTACACCAATCAAACTAGACTATTTACTGATATGGTCAACCGCTTGCGTACCGCTTCGCGATTCGCATGTCTGTTTTGAGATCATACGCTGATAGTTATCTTAATAATAGCTAACTTGACTCTAGATAGATTTAGTAATTTGTTGAATCCAGATGATGTTTTCACGAGTATGAGATGCGACATTGCATTGATCACAAATGTGCAAGAAAGTCAATCTGTCGGTTGCCTTTCGATATTCTAGAATCGCTGAAACTCAATACTGTATTTTGAGAAGCAGCGAATGAAGAATGAACTTCACGTAGCAAAACGGAATATTCTCAGAAATGCATTTCCTATCGAAGATTGCACTTTGCGATAAGTTTCTTCTACAATTTTTTACTGTTAAAGATGTTGCTTGACGCTAATTTTTCTGGTGGATGAAATAACGTGTTTCTTTCACCTGGGTTATTAAATTCTGTACAAAGAGTGGATGAAGGCCAAGGCGTTAGACTGAGTTTTCAAATGCGATGAGACTTTGGAAAGAATCCAAAATGATTAACGATGATCTGTTTGAAAATGTGATTAATTGCGTTGAAATTAGAGCTAAGCGAGAGGGAACGAAGGCACGAGAAACCAAAATCTAGTTTTTAGTAATTCGATACATCGTTGCGATGATTTTCAAAGACTTTGTTGACTCCTATTCGTTTTACTTCACAATCAACGGGAAGCAATATCGCCGGAAAACGCTTATTATCATTCCAGTTGATCTGTATATTTTTTACCAACGAATTTTTTTCTTACTCACATGTTTTCTTAGCATTCCTTCTCTGTTATCGAGCAACGTTTGCACTGCTCAGGACTGAACCGATTTTTAACTCGGAGAATCAAAAGATGAATTTTAGTTTTATTTTAATTTCATTCTTTTTTTTCAATCATAATCGGCTTCTAGGTCGGATCTTTTTTATTTCTTTATTATTAGACCATATCTTTCGATTCATCTTTCAGTTAAAAGCTTCTCAAGCATTTCGCAAATGCCACGCAATGGCTGAAAGGATTTAAAAATTAGGCTAGCTGATTACGAGTTTAACCACTCTTTTTCAAATTAAGGAAACGAATTATAACAAGCTTATACATCGATCGCTTGGACGCAGAATCGACTTTATTTAGAACATTTAAGCATTAAGCAGTTCGATCAATCTTTTCGTTATTGCGTGGCTTTCGATCGACGCTACTTTCTAGCATAATCAAACTCGTTATGTACATTTTTTCAAGTTCTCAGCTCTAGTTGCTTCGACGATGACTTACCGCGAAAATGTGTTTAAAAAAAGGAGAACATCGCACATTATTAGAAAGTTAATTATATATACATATATATTGTACGTAATCGAATCGTTCCTGTTTTAAAAACTCCACGTCTTAACGTTTGTTTTATATTGATATGTATAGTAACTAGTTAACGGCGTCGTGAGTCCAAATTTTATATCAGAAATCGTTTCGTCTTGCGTAGTTATGTTTTTAACTTGTTTGAACAATTTTAGAGTTAGGGGAAGCGAGATACGAAGTTTCTTCAAAGCTTCATTGATTTTTTTACAAGAATAAGAGCTGCCGAAGTCTATGTTTTCCAAAAGAGATTAGAGCGTTGTATGATATAAGTTTGTTACATTTCTCTACGATATTATGTACAGTATCCATGACATTTGAGCCGTCTCTCAGCGAATCAGAAACTTGTGATTCTAAAAGCACTTACTGAAGTTTGAGGCGAGCTTTCAGAACTTCCAGAGAAGAATCGCTGACCTGTCAACAATCTCGTTCACATTTTAAAGCTTAGTGATCTTGATTAATGGAATGTTAAAGTTCTTCATTTATTTAGAAAATTATTTTCATTTTAGAGTTGTCACTTAGGAAATAATTTGTGTAGTATGATTCGTAAATACTTATATGAGTTTGGGTTATTCACAGTTCTTTTCTTAATTGGCTCTTAAATTCTGTATTGATTGTGTATTATGAAAAATGTTATATACTTAATCTTAAGGTTGTTCTTGCGCTGCAAAAAAATTATACAAGCTATATATTTAGTATTTCCTCATCCAATAAATTTCAACTTGATTGACCTAAAAATTACGAGACAATCACTATTTTAAAAACTCCCCTGGTATAAATAAAGACAGGGATGGTCATCTGATATTATTGTTTTGTATAATGGCTAAAACATTTTCATATATTCTCTCTGTATCCGGTAAACTACATTTTATCTGTTTCTTTACAAATAATATAACTAGAGCGGTGCGCGGAAACTACTTTGAAGCGTATACAACGGTTTATAGATCAAATGTTCTTCAAGAGTTGTATGAATAATCTTTTAAAATATAAGCTTTTCGTTTTATTGAAATGATTAAATAAACTCACTGTTGTCTATTCCAACAAATGGATAAAAATCCAATGAAATCTATGAAATTTTTATTCATCCGAATTAAAAAAAGACTGCGATGACCCATTTATAGTTTAAATTAAGGTCAGCGAGATTGTCAGGAAAAAATTGTGTTTTCTTACGCGGAACTGATTAGTGAGCCAGACTCATTTGCGCACATCTACATTAACTGTTTTTCCAGTGTGTGTGACGTCTTCGGGCCACAAACGTGCACTCGAGTGCACATCATTATTATATTCGTTGTCGAGGCATAATCGTATTTAAGGGTAAAAATAATTAATTATACTAATTATTAAAAATCGTAATTGTTACGTGAAGGCATATACGCTTCTATATCGCGAGTTTCAGGCTTTCCGCTAGCGCAGCGCGCAAGCAGTGATTCTACTCGATAGGTTCTTAATGAAAAAGGTGCGAGGGGAACGAGATGTTCGCTAAAAGTTAGAAAACGAGACAATCAGCAACGAGGTTCTGGAGAACGCCGACTCAAGTTCATAGTTCATATGCAATATTTATCTCTCAATTTTCCCGTTCTCCTAGCGTTGTTGCTCGTCGTCCGGGACGATATTCGACTTAATAACATTGCAAAAAACATATAGAAAACTATGACAATATCATGTAACCTATGATCAGCACCATCACCGATGCATCGTAAATGGTGATCGATTGCGCGACTTCATTTAACGGTTAAAATGCCCGGATTGTTTTCCTGAAAATGCGCCAAGTTTATCAACACATCATCACTCATAGAAGGAAAATAGATTGTTGAGTCAACTATCCTGCTCGTGCTAAATTCGTAGACACTATGATGCCATTATTTTAGTTCATCGAGGATATCTTTTAAAGATATTTAATTTCTTGTTAGGGCGCGTCCATTGAAAGACGTAATGAATGGATATTCCTTAAATTAGTACATATTTAATAGGGTGGCTAAAATGGTTCTTAATTTATTAAAAAATTTATGACGAGCAATGATGTTAGTAGCCTAGAGAAACTCGATGGGATGATTTGTAACAAGTTTTAACAAAAAATTATTTATTTAGTAACATGTCCCTCGTTTGTGTAGGTACTATGCAGAAAATTAAAAAGCAAAATTTTTTTAATAAGATAAATAGCCCGAAATGAGAAAGAATGATTTTCTTGACGTTAAAAACCATAGTTCTGGCTTTTCAATATTGTGCATGCGTATGTATGGTACCAGAACCAATTACCGAGGGATTCTATTGTCCGCGGTTCAAGATACAATTTTCTCTATTTTGACTATTTTTGCACGCATACATAATTTGTATGATTCACATTCTTAATTGCGGTTCATTTAATGACTTGTACGAAAAAATAACATTTCAGTTTTAGGGTTAAAAGAAATCAACTGTTTCCTTGCAAAAATTTTTCCCCTTCATAATTGGTTCCATTATCCTACCTTTTAATTAATTTAGTTAATAAATTTTCGTTAACTTGTTGCTGCAAATAAAAAATCTGCTTTGAAGCAGAAAAATTTTTTCGCCTTTCTCTATCTTTTTAATTTTTGTTAAACAATTTTGAGGCAGCACTTGCAATCATCCGGCCGAGTTTTTCTGTAGGACAAACTTATTTATCCTAAATTTGGAAAAAATCGAAAATCGTTTCAACCGTGAAATAAAAGCCTTTCTTGGACTAACCTAATATTTATTTATTCTAAATTTTCAAATCCTAGAGGTGTTTGCAAGGTTTAGTTCTTATTTTAGAAGTAAATAAAGAATAAGAATTAAGTTTTGTGAATCACGTTGGGTTTTTAATTCTAAAGAATTCAAACGCTTTCTTTTTAGAAAAGAAGTAATTATATAAATACTTGTACTATAAGCTAGGAAAACCTTTGTCTAAAATATAAAAAAAATGTTCTTTAAAAATATTCTTTTAAAGAAGATTCTTGAATATCTTTCATTATTCATAGACTCGTTGACTGAAGATAATCTA
The DNA here is from genome assembly GCF_010883055.1 of Belonocnema kinseyi. Classification (NCBI taxonomy): domain Eukaryota; kingdom Metazoa; phylum Arthropoda; class Insecta; order Hymenoptera; family Cynipidae; genus Belonocnema; species Belonocnema kinseyi. The sequence continues at coordinate 108,043,827 of NC_046664.1, read as the reverse complement.
AGGATGCGTCGATGAGACGGCTTTCGACCTCGGTGCTCGTTTTCGACTTTTGTTTTTCCATGTTGAGATGTCTGTAAATCAGATGAACTTTAAATATATTTTTTAATGACTCATGTACATATTTATAAGAAAAAGTTGGAAACTTTCGCGTAGGTTCGATGCTTCCTCTTTAAAAAAAAATCAAACTGTGACAAATGGAGATTGTGTTGTGTGTGAGGGAATCATGTTCACTATATTAGGATTGCATACGTCGCAAAGCTACAATGCTTTTCCCATTTGTGCCAGGAGCACAAAAATATGTGAAATATAGAATGCGAATTTTCATGAGTTTCGCAACGAAAAGTAAGTATTGTCTATGACTTGTGAAAAACGATTCAAGAGAGCACCGAATGGATGAATACGTGTTACCGGGATGGGGACCTATAAATATATAAATACACATAAATGTAGTAACTAGTAGTGGAAATCCCCCAGGCAGTATCCCTAACGCTTTGAACGTTGTTGCATTTCTTTAGACTGAAATTGCGAGGAAAGTTCCGATTGACTAATGATGGGTTTACACTGGTTTCTGGCTTGAAAGCGTGTTAAAGTTTAAGATAAAAGTTCGACTCGAGTTTCGGTCAAAAATGGGATAAAGTCCTCTAGATTAATTCAAAGGGTTTAAAGCATTTATCTTATTTGAAACCAGTCCTTCTATTTCTGAAATATTTAGCCTCAAGTCTCTCACCCTGTGAGAGGTAAATTACATTTTCAATGAGTGGGTGTTAAAGGAAAGTTTTAAAAAGTTTTTCAGGTTTATGTGGGGGCTTAGCCCCACATTATAGTCCTTTTATAGAAGATAATAATCTCAGCTCTTATTCTTTAATTTATGTCGTGAACCCTTTGTCAGTCAATGGGAAAAGCGTGACGTGTATGCTCGGCCCTCTTTTCACCTGCTTGCATTTTTATAAAGCCTAGATTCATACTCTCTTAGCTTAGTCCCTGCCATTGCAACGACGAACAAAATATCATCCTCTTCCTATTTTTTGTGTACTGTGCTTTTTACGGCATTTACCAGAACTAAATGTAGTATACTATGCGTTACAGTTTTACTTGCGAGTGTAAGGCGTTCTATGTATGTATATAATATAAGAGAGGGACGAATGGAACCGAAAAAAGGTTGCATCCCCCTGCGTTAGAAGTGCGCGGCCGATATTTGGCTTTAATCCGTTTATATATTTTTTTAAGTTTGACTGCAGGTTAAAAATGAACTTAAATCTAGGTAAAGAGAGCGTTCGGGAAAAATTATACGAGAATTGTTAAGCGCTTTATGTGTCGAACGGATTGTCTCAAGATTTCGGAGAAGGAATTGTTTATTGATAACAAGGTCGAGAGAGGCGATAGCCGCTTCACTCGATTTGAATTCGAAAATGGAGGAAGAATTTGAAAAGAGAAGGAGCGAGATGACATAAAGGAATGTTGTTCGAACAACCTTTTCTTCCTTTGTTCGAAGCTTTACTGATTTAATCTGCGAGCCTACTTGGTGTGTGTGGGTGTGTGTTTGTGTGTACGTATGCAAGAGCGAGAAAATATGTTTGATTAGAAATGGAGAGTGAATAGAAAGAACGTGAAAATATTATACGCGATTGACTGTAATTTTATATAATATTTGTAAGGAGAAAGAAATCTTATGTACAGCATACCTGATGTTAAATAATAAGTATCTACCTTATACCTATATTTATTAGTGTTTATTAATTCTATTAAAAAAACCCTCACGTCAAATTAATTACGGATTTCTAGCATGCGATTTAAAACACATGATGGTAGTTTCCTCAGTCTGTCTACAAAAAATCGTGCCAAATACTTGATGCGCATCTTAATTTGAAAAACGATTAAAACATGAAATAATCCAATTAAAAGTTTCTTCAGGAATGAAGAATAAATTCAGCTTAGCAAGTAATCCCCAAAGGAAATTTTTAATTTCGATTTAATTGATTTTACTGTTTTAACTTGGTTGGTGCTGCGGAAGGGATTGAGCACGCGATCGGATTTCTGGAATGTGAGATGACCCCGTATCCATCACTTTTATTTCTCTCACGTAGGTGAGTCCTTCTGTTTCTCGCCGGATCACGGGAAAAGTATATAGAGAATCGAAAATGGCTTGTGGACAAAGGAGACGATCGAGAAAGGAATTTCGAAAGGTAAAACTGCCCTCGTTTGCGAGGAAGGACGAACCGTAATGTCCCGTTCGGACAGAAATGAAATTCGGGTGATTTAACAGTTCGAATCTCGAGTCCACATACAATCGAGAGAACGGACGACAGTAAATCCGTAAAATAGGTCTTTTTCTTCTTATTCTGTGCACCCAACATTGGTTCCCTGCTTTTCGCTCGTGACTCTTGTTGATTTCTGTGAAATCGACATCTTCTCAAATGCTCCGAACTTTTCATCAACTAGTTTCAATATAGCCATTTCACCTTTTGGTAAAAAGAAAAACTTTCAATAAGATTTTGTAAAAAAAAAAAAAAAAAAAAAAAGAAAAAAAAACAGTCACTCGACTCGACCGGGAAATCAGGGCTAATCTTGTTTCTTTGAATTTGTAAAGTTGTCTACAAATATAAGCACGGGCGTATCTTCAAAGTAATAAGTTTTTACTTTTTCCTAAATGCAGAATTACATTTATAGGAACGGTTCGTGCCTCCTGAAAAATGGTAAAAATGGCATTAATATCATTTTGGAACGCCCCCCTTCTTAATTGATTGACAATTTATTGGTTTAGCATCCTTTTATTTCTATTTTTGTTATTTTAAAATTAATTTATTTGAGCTGTAAAGGATATTAATTTGTCTTCAGTCTGCCGATTATTTTTTTTTCTGACTTAAATGTGAGCTGGTATAGACCAAAAGTATCATCCACCAGTTTTCATGATATTTTTGCATATTAAAGTATATTCTCTAAAGTTTTAAAATCCATAATAATAATACCAGTATACTGTAAAAAAAACTTTCATCGAATTTAAATGTATTTGAAAAAGAAAAATGTTTACCCATTTCAAATTCCTATTTTTGACGCGCCCATTCCATTGTATGCCTTAATGTAAGAACACCTCTGCCAAAAATCCAGGAAAATTATTTACATCTATACCCAAAGGTAAGGAACGAAAAAAAATGGTACGAAATTGTTCGGCGTGACGTTTGCCCTGTATCTCTATCGTCTACAGTATATTGTTGCGAAGATCATTTCAACGAAAAGTAAATTATTTAATTTCGAACAGAAAGATGTAAAGTGTTTTCTTTTTAAACATGAAACTCGTAATTGATTTATGTTCAACGTTGTTATATTTAATTGGCGTCGGGATGAATAAACTGTCATTCTAAATTAAATGTTAAAAAAAAAAAAACAAGTTTAAAAGTGTTAAACTTCAGTCATCCCATTTACTTACTTTTTTTTTGCTTCCACGCGTCGAGTAACAACGTTGAAATTGGAGAAATTCGCAAAAAAACCACTTATAAATGTAATCACTTTGGAAAATCTTCCGACCTGGCTTTCAAGTATCCAGACATGCTACTACTCCATAAAAAACTTCATTGGCCAAAAAACGTTGATGATTAACCCTCTGGTCACCAGGTGGGGCAAAAATGACCCGAAGCGATTTGAAAAGTGAAGTTTCTGAAAAAGGGAAAGTCGCAGGGGCGGAGCTAATATGCTGACAATTAGGAGAAAAATAAGGGACATCTGAAGGGCCTAGGGGCGTTCTCAGTTCAACGCTGGGTTTCGTACAGGAAGGACGGAAAGTGTCGATCGGGTCATTATATACCCATGCTGTGGCGAATCGGGTGAAAAGTGAACAAAAAATTTTTAGTGAATTTTTCAATTGAAATTTGTTTATTCGGTTGATTTGAAAGTGCTTTAGTGAAGAGAAAAAATATTCATTGGAAAATAAGAGTCCAGGCTACTTTTGGAGCAGGTACGAACACAGCGTCTCTATTACTGTTTGCTGGAACGTTTTAAAATGCACTAAATGTATTGTATTATAAAATAAAAAGTGTATTAATAATTTCCTATTCTTTCAATAGCAAGAATGGAAAACAGAGACGAGGAG
>NC_046664.1:108035969-108039643 GCF_010883055.1 Belonocnema kinseyi | reverse complement strand
AACGAATACAGCGTGCATTGTATGCCAGGTACCAATATGCCGGCACCACCGTCGCTCAGTGTGCACGTCTTGTTCAGACATAAACTAGGATTAATTGTTCGTATTTATAAGTACTAATTTCTTTATAATTTTATTTGCAAGTTGTATCCTATAATTTTACTCCATTTTATATCAATAAATTCAGAACTCTTTCACAAATAAGCATTTATCACCTTTTTTTACCTGATATGTTTATTTAAAAAATTTTTAATATACAATAATTTTCTTTTTGCATTCTTATTAGTTATCTGATATCTTGAACTTTAATTTACACTCATAGTTTCTTAAAAAAGTGCAATTAAAAAAAAAATAACAGCCCAAAATGTAAGAATTACAATTCAGCACAAAGTGCACATTCACTAGCTGAGATAAATATACTTTTTCAAAAATATAGAAAAACCACTTAAAGAGCTTCATAGAGAAAAGTCTACAGATTAAGAAACCCACCGATTTTTTCCAATTACGTAAAAAACAAAAGAAATAACATCAAAAAACAGAAAAAAGTCATTTTTGAAATTTTGGCGCATTTTTTGTTACATTTTTTTGCATAAAATTAAAAAAAATAAAAATATCGTTTTCGTACTTGTCTAGCCTTTTTCTAGACACTCTGACGATTTCATTTCACCCCTATTTATTTGAAAAGATGCACTTTAAACATATTTAAAAAAAATGATAAAGTTTGCGGGTCTTTATTGCCCCAGCTGTTCAGCAACGTTGATTCGGAAAATGCTGGTGACCAGAGGGTTAATTACTTCGATTGTTTTGATAAAACTCAACATGTCTTCTTTCGCTTTAAAGGTGGGTTATGTCACATTATGTCTTTCATACCATGAGGGCGCCACTGTTTCACTTAAAAAATCGACGTTTCCGGTTGATATTTTGTTACTTTTTAGAAATTATTGAATAAACTAAAAAAGAAGCTAGAGAAGTATGCCAGGACAGGAAAGTATGGCGGCAAATAGTTAATAAAAAGAGTGTCAGTAGAGTGAATGACGCTTGAAACAAAGACCTTGGCTATTAATGCACCCAAGTGGGGAACCTTACATAACGACTTCGTGAGGTTCTTCGCTTGGAGTGATTGCTAGAGAGATTGATCAGCAACCTGGGTCGGAGTAGTGTTGCGGAACGAACGTGTTATTTACTTAAATAGCACGAGAATTCTGGATCAATCTGAAAAATCTCTATCCCTTCCACACACTACTCCTTTCCCCTGCCGAGTGAGTCACGCCTACCCCGAAAGGGAAATGGCTTAATGGTGTAATAATAAAAAAAAAGTTTTAATTTAACATATATCTTTGAGAGCCAAAGTTGATAAAAAGCAACACTGCTGTCAGAAATTGTCGGTACGATCAGCGAAAGCACTATTGAAAATCATTGCTGATTTTCAAACATGACTACTCGTTCAAAAATGGAGCGCGAAACTTTGTTAAATAACACTGAAATGCTTTTTGAATTATGCGGTAGTTGTGCCCTAATATAAGTATTTTTGACCTTTTAGAGATAATACATTACATGAGAAGTTTAAGAAAAAAATTTAAGAATTTTCTACTTCGACTTCAGCTTGTGGCATGAACTAGGAAAGTAACCAAATTTTCACATTCATGCTAATTAGTCTTTGACGTTAATAATGGCCCTATTGTATTCGTCACGTACCGGCCGGGCAGAGTTATTTACAATAGTTGGCCGTCCCCAACCCGACTCCCTTTTTAAAATTTTCTTCAAATTATTATCACTTTTTTTTTAATTTATAAATTTTCTCATTATACTTATTTTATAATTATAACCTGTACTATTTTAGAGTTAAATTAAAAAATATGTGCTTTGGCGTATATCATTCCGTTTACGAGATATGTTATATTGATTCCAACTTTAAACATCTAAAAAAAAGTTAGATATCTAAAATAATCGAAACCCGTATATTCTAAATTTCTAACCTTGTCAAAGATTATTACAAAATTTTAATTTTTAAACCCTTTGAGCTGGTCTACTTGGTAGCCTAGTCTCCGATGAAAAGGCACTGAAACAACACTGGCTGGAAATTGACTAATATTACAAAATCTAAATTCTTATTATCAAACGCTAATTAATTTGACATTGTCTAAGCACTATCTAAAGTATCTACAGTGAAAGTTGAGACTGGGCCGATTTTAGTGCTGACCTTGGTGGGAAATTACCCAGATAGAGGGTCGTTTCGTAGAAAACGCTTTTGTTTACTCACGCCTGAGTGACCGCCGCTCGCCTCGCTCTGCTCCTTTTACTCCTACTTGCGGCGCGGCGTCAATTCTCGGAAGAAATCTATCAAGGGGCCCTATCTCTCGGGTTCACTGTATTTAAGAATTTGTAAATTTACGAAGTCAAACTAAAAAACTTAACTATGGACATTTTCATTTAATTTCTTAATTTGTAAATAAAAAGGACAATTTGTTGGTTTTATTTTTGTCTCAAATGAAAGCTTAGCTTTCTTCATTTAAGAACAAGTAAGATAAATAAGTTCGTTTAAATTTTAATATATATTTACATTAATTAACTATTATATGGAATTTATACATGACGAATAAATATTTAATATTTACTTGAAAATGCTCTTAAATATTTCGAACGCACAAAACCTGGTTTTAGCTATTTTTCGAAAATTATTTGAATTATAGGAACTGTTCCATTCGTGTTAAATTGATCATGGCTATTAAGACCAATTGTAAAATTTGTAATTCTGGCTTAAGTTTTGGTCTAATTAAAACATTTCGGGGGAGGGGGTATTAATGTGTTTGTGTGTGTGTGTCCAGTGGGCGTAAAATTTAATGACGTCTTTACGACATCGTCAGATCATATGACGTCTTCACGATGTCGTAAAGACCTTAACGACATGGACATATGATGTCGTAAAGTTGTCACAAAATGTCGTAACAATGTCGTAAAGACGTTGCCAATTTTTGAGCCTACTGGGTTACCTTTTCTATTAGGCCTCTCCTTCATCGCCTCTCACAGCCTTTCCGTATCCACCGGAGGGAACGCGCCTTTTAGATCCACAAAATTCTGCCCGTTAAACGGGCACATTCTCATCGCGCGCTTCGCGCTCGATTATGTATTTTCCTCGCGCTACGCGCTCGGTTTTTATATGTCTACCGCATTCGTGGACACACCTTTTAAAATCAAAGGTCAACGGACTGACAACTGTAATTTTGTGATTTTGAACTCTCTTTTGTTAAAGCGCTTTCGGCTTTAACCAACACATTCTCATCACGTATCTCGTGCTTCGCACTCGATTTGTCCAAAATGTCAAATTTTCCACATTATACACAACACTTTTATATTAAATATGATACATTTCTTATGTAACTCTGACTGGGAACGCTTATTCAAAAATTGCAAAATAAAGAGTATATTGTATTTATCATGATTACTTTTTTTATTTGTTTCTTATTTTGCTTTAAATTGTATTTTAAGTTGCGCTGAAACATGTATCATTTCAATAAATTTATATTATTACAATTAATAATATGCATAAAAATTGAATAATACTTATTCTTTTTTCCTTGTTTTTATCATTTATTTTTATTTTTAATCTTGTTTTTTACGATTAAATAAAAAATAATGTGCGTCTGTATAGGGTTCAATACAGAAATATATATATATAT
>NC_046664.1:108028666-108035869 GCF_010883055.1 Belonocnema kinseyi | reverse complement strand
GATCTAGTGTCCTCTTTTGTCTTTTCTGTCCTTTTTTTAAAAATTTAATTTTTTATTTTTAATCTTATTTTTTACAATTAAAAGAAAATCTACTCGTCCTATCTAAAAATGATTAATAATAAATTAATAGATTTTTTCAGGCGAACATTTTTTGTCTGTTAATTTTAGTTTGTACGTTGTGTCATTTTTTAAAAAAATGAATATTTTTATTTTGATTGCTAGATTTTACGTTTAAAGAAAAAACTACGTGTCCTATCTAAAATTATAGCTCTTTTTTTGATGTACAAGTTTTGTCTCATTTTTTCCGTAGCTTGTGTCGCTAGTCCAAAAAAATTTTATTTTTTTTACGCTTAATGTCTTTTTACGACTAAAAAAAAATCTACGCATCCTATCGAAAAGTGATTTATTATAAATTTGAAGATCTTTCCAGGTCGCGCAATTTTAGTTGATTTATTTTTTTGGTACCTTGCATAGTTCGACCAAAAAATGGAATTTTTGGATTTTTCATTAATTTTGGTACAATCAAATTTGGAATTTTTAACTATTTGACCAAATTAAAAAAGTTGTTATCATAAGATTGTAGGGCTTTCAAAAAGCAACGTTTTTCTTCTCGTGGCTTTTTTTTCATATCGTGCGTTGTTTGGCTTAAAATGTTCATTTTAGTTTGTTTTTTTGGACTTTTAAAATGCTCTAACCCTGATAATTTTGTTTTTACAGAAAAAAGTCATGCGGATAAATTGTTTGAGTTTCTGAGTATTATGAATAATTGCACATAGAATTTTGAAATCTTGGAAAAATGTGGTTTTAAACATTTTTGGCACGATCAAATTTTGAATTTTCAACTTTTCGACCAAATTAAAAAAGTTGTTATAATCTTTTAGGGCTTTCAAAAAGCAATGTTTTTCTTTTCGTGGCTTTTTTTCATATCATGCGTTTTTTTGGCTTGAAATGTTCACTTTAGTTTATTTTTTTGGATTTTCAAAATGCTTTAACTCTGATCATTTTATTTTTATAGAAAAAAGATATGAGGATAAATTATTTGAGTTTCTTAGTGCTATGAATAACCGTTGATAGAATTCTGAAATCTTGAAAAAAGGTGGTTTCAAACATTTGGAAAACGTGCTCACTTTTTAAATATTGATCCAAAATAGCTGGTTTACGAACTTGACCTTTATTTTAGGACACTAAAAGAGTATATCAAAGGCCAATCCAATCTGTTAATTCTTTCGAAAGTTATCGTGCCAACAAACTAAAAATCTACAGACACACGCACACACACAGCCAGACACATTCGTATAAAACTGTTTTTCGAATTCAGGGGGTCTCAAAACGTGCACATTTGACAAAAACGGAGGGGGGGGGGAGGGTCAAATTTTATACAAATCTAATACCTTCTCTTGATGAGAATGTAAAAATTCATTAATTTGCCATAAATAAGGTTTTGATACTTCTGTTTTTGTTTTTTTTTGTGAAAAATAGCATTAAGAACATTTAAAAAAAGTAGATTTTTTGTTAACCCACACATGAGACGAAAAAGAAATTAAAAAACATAAGTTGTGTTGAGAATGTGCCCAATTGTGTGAAATGCACAATTTTTGTTCAGTCACCTTTTTACCCAATTTGCACATTTTAACCGTAAAATGTAATTATTTTATTTTTCATTCTTTTTTATTCTGTCAAAATCGGATTTTTCAATGTTTTTAAAAAAATCAAAAAGGTGTTTAAACAATCTTGTAGGAAATTGAAAAAGAAACAGTCTTCTTCTCCTGACATTTTTCCATATCATGCGTTATTTGGCTTAAAATGTTGATTTCCTTGTGTTTTTTTACATTTTGTAAATGCTATAACTTTGGTAAATTTTGGTTTCATAAAAAAAAAAATCATGAGGATAAATTGTTCATCTAATTGAATACTATGATCCATTTCCATTTAAAATTTAAGGAACTGATGTCTTCATTTCTAACTGCATAATTTGAACTTAAACGAGAACTCATTAAAATGACTCAAACATTCCGAGTAGATTTGAATTACTCTATTAATATTTAGACCTGATAAAATAGATAATTATAGCAAAATTTCCTAAAAAAAAATTGGAATAAAAATTCTGCCCCAAAATATCGCTTCTGCACTTATTTCGAAATATCTTTTTGATAACCTATATCATAATATCATAAAAATGAATTAGAATAAATTTTAAAGGCTGACCAAATGCCAGTTTAGGAATCAGATCCAGAGATAGCGATTTCGAAAATGGGATAATTTCTCAAAAAAATGGACTTACAATTCTGGGATAAATTATCTTATCTAGATTAATTTTTTTTTAAATCCTATCACCAACGAGTCTCTAATTTATTTTAGTGGCTGATGAAACTAAATTTTGAGATGAAGTCCAGAGAAAACATTTTCTAAAATAACAAAAAAACCCTAAATATTTTATTAATTAAAATTCAGGCTAATTAAATTACCTCGAGATATCTTTTTGATACACCTATATCATCAGAATGACTAAGGTCTAGATAAGGTCTAGAGATAACGGTTTCCCAATAATGTTTATTGAAATGAACCAGCTGAAATGCACCCAATCCATCTGCATTTCCTGATGTGAATTTTTCTATGGTCAGTCTGTGAAAAAAAAAACAATGGAAATCAGTTAATAATTTCTGAAATAATGTGTTACTTATTAAAATTATTGATAAGTAATGATTGTTAAATTATAATTAAGTAATTATCGTTTAAATTATTACTGCCGACACTGTCAGTAATAAACATACAAAAACATAAAACATTTATTTGGTAAAGAATAATCAGTCGCAAGGATAATAAACGTGCCGGGCCGATCTGTCATTATTTCGAGGTTAAATGGTGAGAGAATTGAACAAGTTGATAAGTTCGTATACCTTGGTAGCTTATTTACTAGGGACGGGAAGATAGATGAGGAATTAGATAGACGAGTAAATGAAGGTAAGAAGGTTATTTGTATAGCAGGTCCCCTTATCAGAAGTAAAAATATATTAAATAAAGCTAAAATGGCAATACATAATTCTATGTTTGTACCGACTGTACTATACGGTAGCGATACATGGACTTATCAAGAAAAAGATAAGAGTAAAATTAACGCAATTGACATGAGATTCATGCGCATAATAAGCGGGAAATCCCTAATGGACAAAGTAAGTAACGAGATAATTCTAAAAGAATGTGGTGCAGAAGAGATGCTAGTAGATACATGGGAAAGAAATCGGTTAAGATGGTTCGGACATGTTGAGAGAATGCCAAATGAACGACTAAAGAAACCAGTGTATCAAGGTAAAGTAAATGGCAACGTGCCCAGAGGTAGACCGCGGAAAGAATGGTTAGAATGTGTGAATGAGACCCTACTTAGAAGAGACATAAGAAGTGACAGAAACACGAGAGCCTGCATGAAAAAATGCATGGACATAAAAGAAGCTAGAGAAGTATGCCAGGACAGGAAAGTATGGAGGCAAATAGTTAATACAAAGAGTGTCAGTAGAGTGCATGACGCCTGAAACAAAGACCTTGGCTATTAATGGACCCAAGTGGGGAACCTTACATAACGACTTCGTGAGGTTCTTCGCTTGGGGCGATTGCTAGAGAGATTGATCAGCAACCTGGGTCGGAGCAGTGTTGCGGAACGAACGTGTTATTTACTTAAATAGCACGAGAATTCTGGATCAATCTGAAAAATCTCTATCCTTTCCACACACTACTCCTTTCCCCTGCTGAGTGAGTCACGCCTACCCCGAAAGCGAAATGGCTTAATGGTGTAATAATAATAATAATGATCGCATTTACCTTTTTACCGAAATTGCTGTAAGTAATTGTAGGTAATGTCAATTGAAAATTTGTGCATGCAATATTTTATTTACTTTATTCTCTCTTCGCCCAATAAAAGCGCACAATATTATTACCAATTTATAGTATTTGTCACTCAGCAGCCATTCCGTAACGTTATTGGCATAGAAGAAAATTGACGTTTACTTCGCAGTCCACAAGTCTCACTTCATCATCAATGAAACACTTTTATTATTTTGTAATTACTACATAACATAACCTATATTTTTTGACACTTGTATCCATTTGAAGTTTCGAACGCAACCATGGAAACTATGATAAACTTGATCCGAGGATGCACGGACTTGGCCGAATGGCCGATCCGAATGCAACTTGAAAGGCGCGAAATATGAAAATGCCCCTTTACAATGGTTTCTCCCCTACTGTTGTGCAATTCGGGTAGCAATTAAGTGCGCTATGTATGTAAGCCCCAGCGTGTCCACCCTGTATATATAAATAGTGCAGGTTTCGCAGATTAGAGATAACAAAATTTCAAGGATTTAGTTGCTCGTAAAATTTCAAACGCGTTTTTCTCGAAAAAACTTTTATTAAAGTGGAAGGACGTATTACTTGAAGACCGTTGCATGGATCGATTTGAAATTTTGACAGTTTCTTCATAATTAAATTCTCTATGGAAGTACGCAGCCATTTTTTGATTTAAGGAAACTTTTTTTTATGCTAAGCAAACACTCTAAAAAGCAATCCTATTACTTTCTTCATACTCCCAAAATAAATCGTCAAAGGTAGGCTTTGTTCTACTGCTAGAGTGGTGTTACCCCTTAAACTGTGCTATGGGATATTATGCGAAGGGAACTTACCAGATGCAACACTGATTTAGAGAAATTTATATTTTCAAATTTGTTTTTGTGAACTATAATATGCATGTATAACACTGGTTTACATTTTTTTTTAACTTTTTTCATTTGATGCTTGTTAATGAAGAGCCGTTTTCCACATACTTTTTCATGCCCTAAATACGAATCAGAAATCCTAGCGTTTACTTCGTAGAATTATCTATAGAATTGAAAAGAAAGCACAGTGGGCCACATCTTAATTTTCAAACTTAGCTCTCATTTGAAGTAAAAAAGTTGGCGTCTAGAGTGAAAATATTCCTTTTAGTTTAAGAGATGAGAGTAGTCTCGTTTTAAAAATGGCTTAAATTAATCGTTGCCTCCGAAATCATAAAGATGAATGCAGACTTACTTTTTACCTCACTGCTGTATTATTATCCAGAACTACCTGAAGAATGGTTCCAACTGATACTGAAGAAACTCCCCTGAAGCGATAGTGGTAAAAAAGAAATCAAAGTTTGCAAGAAGGTTCACTTTGATCAGCAATCAGCTAAGACCTGTATCGCTTCTTGTAGAATTCGAGACCGTAGAAGACAGGGTGGAAGTTAGGCAGATTGAAATGAAAACAGTACAAAAGTCTCGTGAGGGCAAGATAACATCCGACTACCTTTCTTATGGTGAAGTTCCTAACTAAGACTTATTTTCATATAGGGAAGAGAATCTAAAAGACACATCACCAGCCGATTTGTGAGACTTTCAATCTTCCATACACTTTCTAACTGAAACACTTCACCTCGAACTTATGACTCGACAAACTGATGGCTTAGTGCGACTTTCCAAGTTCAAACAGAGATTAATCTGGGCCCGATGAGCTGCTGTTTGCTTTACAAGAAATCTTTGACAAAATTTAACTTATATAATTATTATAGAAGCTCAGACTTTCACATCGGGAATCAGTGGTGGACTGGGTACCCAGGGGCGACTACGTTAACCTTATGATTAAAAAAAAATCATTGGATAAAAGGAAAAACTGTTTGTAATGAGTAGAACGAGAGCGTATTCGATTTGTGTAAAACTTGACCCCCCCCCCTCCTGCAAGATTTTCATAACAACTTTTGGATTTTTTTTTAAATCGAAAATTTTGATCACACAACAAAAATAATAAAAAATCAAAAATTCAGTTTCGTCGTCTAACTATGCAAGATACAAAAAGAAGATGAATTAGACAAAATGGTGAGTCCAAAAAGGATCTAAAAATTTGTTAATCACGCTTTGATAGCATACGTAGTTTTTTGGATTCATAAAAAACAATATTAAAAGTAAAAAATTGAATCTTTTGGGCAAAAGACACAAACTATGAAAAAAATAAATAACTAAGATATTACATTAGTGATGAGGAATAAAATTTGTACTTTTTTTGCAATAACTGAATAAGCCATTCTGGGCCGAGGTACAAATACATTTAGTATAATAGTGTTGAACATAATGTAGAAAAGTTTATATTTTTGAACAAATCGTGGGCGAAGCACGAGATACGTGATGATAAATTACAGTTTTGTCAATACTTTGACCTTTAATTTAAAAAACTCTGTGCACAAATGTAAGGGGAGCACAAAGATCGAGCATGCAGTGTGACGTATATACATTATCGAGTGCGAAGCGCAAGAATCAAAAGTCACGCATCCTAGACGCACTGAAACTTGCGAGCGAAAAGAATGTGCCCGTGCAGCGGGCAGATTGTTTTTCGCCTAAGGGTTCAACAAATTTTTCATTTCTGTTCACGTTTCTTCTTATTTTTCAAGGATGAAATAGATTCCTTTCCGCGATTGTAATACATTACATCTCTCTGCCCTCGCATTTAAATTCTTGATGTGCCCAAATAGCCCAGGAACTGGGGAGCTAAAAGGGGGTCATGAAAACCGGAAAAGTTAGTTAGTGTCAATTTTTGTTCATTTTGGTGTTCTAAACAACATACTAAATTTGCACAAAAATAAAAAGGTGGCTCGCTCAACCATCTTAAATAAACTGTGCCAAAAATTCGATTCTTGGAAATAACTATTTTTTGGTGCACGTATACACTGCCCTCCCGATTAAAAATGCTTCGACTTGGTTATATCTTGAGTTCGTCTCCAAGACATCGATGTCTGGCTGCGTCTCAAAACTGAGCCGAGACATAAGCCGTCGTCTTACATTTATGGCAACGACAGGTAAAACAACGTTTACTTATCTTAAGTCGAGCATTGTCTTGACTAAGACGATGTTTACTTGACTCAAGACGAGCCTCGTCTTGGCTGAGATTATCGAACCTCTTTTGGCTCATAAATAAAATTAAAATTGATGAATGAAAAATTGGTAATTATTTAATTAGTTATTTTTAATTTAAAAATTCATAATTGGTGGGTCTGAACGAGTATAACCTTAAAAAATTTGTTCAAAAAAATAAAAATTGTAACTTTCTAGAAGAATCTCCTAAAACGTTAGAAATACGTAAAAACAAACAACATTTTGGTATCATCGTCAAACAAGTATAATACAAATAACAATCCGTAAATAAGTTGAT
>NC_046664.1:108026260-108028566 GCF_010883055.1 Belonocnema kinseyi | reverse complement strand
TAAGCATTAACAAAGATTAGCCTTTATGACTGTCAGAATCACCTTTTGTTAGGGCAGATATACGCTCGAAGTTATAAAGCGCACGTGTTGGAATCATACAAATTCGACTCAAGAGATAAATTTAAGTCTTTAAGGCATAGAAACTGGTCTTCAAGACATAAATGGAAGCCTGGATCCGTCTCACAACTAAGACATGCTCAAGTCGACCTTTTAGACTTCAGCATGTCTTGATTAGGGACAATTCAAGTCGAACTCAAGTCGAAGCATTTTTATTTGAGCTTTGACCCCAACAAGTACTAGATATGATCATTTCCTATTGTAAACATATATAATTCACTTTTCATACATAATAATTATTTTTAATCATTATTATATAAATAAAATGTGTAGGAAATGGAATGTATGTGCAAAACATATGAAATATAATTGTATGGAAAGAAAAGGCCATGAAAAGGCTAAGTTTCTGAAAGTGCTGAAAAATTCTGAGAACTTGAATCAGACTGTTCAGGTTTTCAAGGACGAGATTGTTTGTCCTGATGATCTTGCTGCAGCTGGGAAAAATTCTTTATTGCCTTATACGAAGCATCTGGAACAGATATTTCTTTTTATTTTCTCCGGTATCAACATTTCACGATTTCAGCGACGAAGAGTAGTATGACTCTTACTTCCCCTTAACCTACAGCAGAAGCAGTACGGTAGCATCATCTCCGCACTTCACATCAAGTCCAAACTTGGTGCGGAGTCATGAAAAATCCAAAAGACTGGAGATGGAAGCGAGCTAGGGCTGGACTCACTCCAGTCAAGACAACGAAGAATCCTGCTCCAGAAGTTCTTCTGAAATTTCTCTACGGCCAATGCAAGAAAGGATGCGGCACAACACTGCTGCAGAAAAACAGGGTTGAAGTGCTTCATCATTTGTATTCACTGTAATGGAGGTTCGTGTGAGAACGATCTTGAAATCTTGGACCACTCAGATGATGGAGAAAGCGAGTCTATTGTCGACGGATTGTTAAAGATATTCGTGTATTCGAAGAAGAAATTAGCGAACCTGGACCGCCAATAAGAACGAGGCGGAAGACAACAATGAATGACCACCTGTTCACTCTACATCAATGCTCGTGTGGAATCGAGTATAAACGATTATTCTTTTGCACATATGTTTTATTTCCGACATAAATTATTTATTTAATAACACAGCCCCACAAAAAAGTGGTCTGACCGGCAGACCAGAGCAGTGTATCCTTATGTATTTTGACCCGCTGAATCCTAATCCGAAGTAAGAAATATCAGATTCGTTTGTGTTTCAACTCTAGTCTAATAAAAACACCCGTAAAAAGGTGGTTTTCAGTTAAATTATAAAAAAGAGCGGTCTGGCCGGCAGACCGGAATAGTGTATCCTTTTATATTTTAACCCGCTCAATCCGAATCCGAAGTCAAAAATATCAGATTGGCTCATGTTCTAACCCTAACCTCAAAAGAACACATGTAAAAAGGAGGTTTATCGCCTAATTCCAAAAAAAGAAAGTAGTCTGCCCGGCGGTCTAGAGAAGTGTATCCTTATGTATTTTGACCGGGTGAATCCAAATCTGAAGTCAGGCATCATATTGGCTCGTGTTTTAAACCTAGCCTTAAAAAAAACCCGCAAAAAGGAGGTTTTCCGCCAAATTCGAATCGAAATATCCCAGATAACAATCGCGCGACTCACGCTTCAAGCACGCATGCGACTAGCACGATGCGACCCATATCGCACGCCAATGGAAAGCACATTCCGCGATTAAGTGATGGGTAAGTGCATGCGTGAAGAATGAGGATCATTCAGCCATCACTCATGTTATTTCGTCGTAGTCCTTACTGAATACATATAACCAATATGGAAATAATATTTTGTATTAAGCAAATTCGATTTGGTTGAATCAAATTAATATTTTATCTCAAATAAATGATGCATTTATCTTATTTCAAATGATATTTGTATCTGCGTATTGTACTCGTACATGTGCAAATGTAAACTTCATAGTTAACCGGACATCGTTCCCGACTTTGCCGTCAGGAAGGTTATGTGAGCGTCAAGTTGTGTACCGGTCATTCGTTTGCGGAAAAAAATTGTATCGAACTGATCTATGCGATATATTATTATTATTATTATTATTATTATTATTATTATTATTATTATTATGACACCATTAAGCCATTTTCTTTTCGAAGTAGGCGTGACTCACTCGGCAGGGGAAAGGAGTAGTGTGTGGAAGGGATAGAGATTTTTCAGATCGATCCAGAATTCTCGTGCTATTTAAGTAAATAACACG
>NC_046664.1:108023639-108026160 GCF_010883055.1 Belonocnema kinseyi | reverse complement strand
ACCGCTACCCCACCCCGCTTACTCACCAGACTTGGCTCCATCCGACTACTACTTATTTGCATCGATGGGGCACGCACTCAGCGAACAGCGCTTCACTTCTTATGAAAATGTTGGAAAATGGCTTGATGACTGGTTTGCTTCAAAAAACGAAAACTTTTTTTGGAAAGGTATCCATAAATTGCCTGAGAGGTGGACAAAATGTGTAGCCAGCGAGGGCGCATACTTTGAATAAAATATTTGTTATCATTCTCTTGAAATAAATGTGTTTTTTTCTTGAAAAAATACCGGTTTCATATGTATACACCTGGTATACCAAAGATTCTCAAGGCTCTGAGAAGCTCTGAGAAATTCTCCGCAGGTACTCAGGTAGATATATTTAAAGGCACAGGTAGCTCGTTTAAATGATCTGAAGGCTTTAAAATGTTCTTTCCGGAATTGAAATAAAAATGAGATCATTAATAACAAGCAGAGAGGCTGAAATTGAAATAAGAATTCGATCAATAGATTTTTTTAATTTCAAATTGTACAGCCTAAAAAATAATAAATCGGAAGCTACGGGTTTTGATGATTTCAGATATCTAACTTTTTAAAATGTTTAAAATTGGAATTAATACAACGTTGCTCGTAAATGGAATAAGATACGCCAAAAAAGACGCAATTTTCTAATTCAACTCGAAAATTATATATAAGTATATGAGTTATAATTATAAATAAGTGTAATGAAAAAATTCACCAATAAAAAAAAGTGTTAATAATTTAAAGGAAAATTTAAAAAGGGAGAGTCGGGTTAGCGACGGCCAACTACTGTAAATAACTCTGTCCGCCCAGTACGCGACGAATACAAAAGGGCCATTATATTATTACTTCGAAAATTTCTTATTGCAAAATCCATGCTGCTTTAAATAGTTTATGTTACTCGTGGATAGGATGCACTCAATCGGCACGCGTGCGCCTTGCACTTCATCGACACGTGTGCGCCTCGCAATTCATCGGCACGCGTGCGACACATATGTCACGCATATGCGGACACATCTGTTGGGTGGCCTGCGTGACACGCGTGACGGTTTATTCACACGTGCCTGCAGCGTGCGTGTCACCGTGCGCGCATATTGATATCTGGGATGATGTAAAATTTTCGAAATTCGAAATGGCGACTGCAAAATGGCGGACTCGGGTATGCAGGCGGGTTCCAGCACATCGTGTCAGACTCATCTTCGTTACACCGACGCAACTAACCTTGTGGACATCATAGATAACACGGTCATATTTACAGCAGCCGAGACAGCATAGACATTTTCGGGGTCATTTTTCAGAATTGTTTCATTTCATATTGGTTGGTATGTTAGAAACCTTTGTGAAAAGACCGCTCTCAGCTGGATTCAACACCGTCTTTTTGAATTAGTTTCTCCAGTAGTAACATGCCAGACGTTTCCAATCAACCAAAAAAGTCATTTCAAAAAAACTGATTTTTGAAATCTTTTTTTCAAGATGGCGGAGCGAGCCGCCATTTTATTTTCTGCAAATTTATAATGTGTTTTAAACACAAAAATGAACGAATACTGTAACTAACTTTTCCAGATTTAATGGATGAACATCATCATCATATCATAAGCTATTGTCAATCTATATTGTATATACAAAGATAAACTTGTCAAAGCAATAAAGGTTGGCAAACAGTTTTGGAAACATGAAACTTGTCACACACAGACTGCAAAATTTGAAGTATTTTTGCCGCAAAGATTTATGCTTTGATTTAAATAAGTAATTCATAATAATATAACATTAAAAATTACGGAAAAGTGCTCAAATCATAACAAAATAACCTTTATTATAGTAAAGTATCGAAAAATATAGCTGGCGCTCACAAAAAATGCAGTTAGGTGTCCAATGCATTTTCAATAAATAAATATATTTTAGATTGCATTGCAAAAATAAATTTAAAATGCCGTAATGTAACTCATGACAAGAATGTTCTTTTTACTTTTACTGTTTCAATAACAATAAGATATTTATTATTTTTAAAATATTTTCCTAAATAGGATCCAAAACATGCATTAGGGAATTTCTTGAGGATAATACGGGTCAAAATAAATTGAAGGACACTTTATTACTTAACTGGTATTATTTACAGGAGTACACATGTAAATCGTGGATATTATTGGATATTATTTTCACTCTTTTCATTGCAATCTAAAAAATATTTATTTATTTAAACAATATGATCTTTTTGAGGGGCCTCTGCATAGCTTAGGGGGCTCCAATGAAGGGGGGTGCATGCGGGGTTTCCCGGCTGCGCCTCAATTGCAGTCCGCCACCGTTACGTTAAAGTTATAAAAGCAACTAAGCAAAGTCTTCATACTTTAATCGGAAAATTGATAACTTTTAAAATTGAAAAATGGACTGAAACTGATGACAATTTTATTGAAATTATGCCAAAAGAAGAGCGATACTTTCGCTGGGAGCGGGTGCAATTTTCCAGATTAGCACCCGCTTCCGGCGAAATCCTGCGGTTGTCCTTAGG
>NC_046664.1:108020557-108023539 GCF_010883055.1 Belonocnema kinseyi | reverse complement strand
TATTTTCAAGGTGAAGAAAAATCTTGTTGTCTGATACATAAATTTATATGTTTAAAAAACAACATAACTGTACACTGAGAAACTTTGTACTGGAAAAATGACTAAATTAGGTTACAATCGAGGGACTAAGGCGATAATTCGTATATTTTAATACAATAATCGTAAGCTATGCTATTTTGATATGAAACTTTCCTATTGGTAATACGAAGTCTTAGTATTTTTATAGTAAAATCCTAGATAGGATAAATTAGTAAAGACATAATTAAATTATGTAAAAATAGTAGAAGTAATAAGTACCTAAAATAAGATAAAAGACTAAATTTGTAAGAGGAACTGCTATTGTCTGTAGGAATATGAATCATACTACGACACTTTCTATTTTTAGTATTATGGAGTAAGACAAATTCGGAAGATCGCTCTCGAAAATTAGTAAGTGACTTAGTAAGCGAGTCTAGCGTTGGATCGAATGAATGTCAGCCGACCAACGCTCTACTGAAATTCCTTAAGTTTATCAATCACTTGATTTGGGTTGATGCAAAGATCATTATTATAGTAAATTAGGATAATTCGAAAAGTTACAATTGAAAAACAAATTTTCCATAGAGAGCAAAAAATAATTTTTTAACCTCGATATTAGGATATTTGATTACGTTAAGATTTAGTACTTAGAATCTTAAAAATGCCATCACTGTGAATAATTAATAAATAATTTAATGGAAGTCAATTTGACTGCTAGCAATTACTTGATAAGAGCGATAAATTTCTGGATCTCATTATCTAGTTTAGCCGAATGGAAAATCGCCGTGCTGCCGCGCTGGAGACCCGTGTTCGTTTCCCACCAGCTTTACTTTAATCACATTTTTCTGTTTCAGCTTGTAATATAATATTCCTGCATGTATATAATAATGTATAAACTAAATATAATCGTGTGTACTGTGCAATTGCAATTTAAATAAATATAATAGTGCGAAAGAGATCAACATCCCATAATAAATAAGTCTGCATTTACGTCGTATGCTCGTGTAAAGGATACACATGTTGGGTTTATTTTTTTTCTTCTGCTAATCTGACTGCACCAATTTTTACTGAGTCACTGACTAAATCAGTGCGCCAGTCTCTCTCGACGTTACTATAGTCCTTTGCAAATATTGCAATCTTCTGTAGAAATAAATGTAACATTTTTTTTTCCCAATGAATTTTGTAGTTCAAAATGTAGTCATTAGTTACTACTCGGAGCAGTAAACATTACAAAAGTTCCACTATGTCCCTCCATTGCAAACTGAAAATAGTAAAATCTAGTCTGCTTTTTAGCAAATATTGCAGCAAAATGTTTCTCCGTGTATAAACGGCATAGTAAAATTGAACCAAAAAGGTCGAACCTTTTCAATCTATACAATATTTTTTAGGATTTATGAGTCTATACAAATGGATGAAATTAATATATTTTTGAATCTTCCAAGAAATTTTGAACACCATCATATTTAGTTAGAAATCTGTACAAAAAGCACTGAATAACATTTCTAGCCGATGTGATAGGTGTACTCAAATTTATTTTCAAGTTTGGACTTTGAAATGTGAATAATAAAATTCATAACAGTCTACAATGACCGTATTTGAAAATCCCCGAAAAAAAATTTCCGACAGAAAATTCCCGAATTATAAAATATATGAACCAGAAAATTCCAGAATTTAAACAATTAAAAAAAGGATTTTCTTTTTTTATATAATATTTATTTATTTAAAATAATATGAAAAATATTTTTACGAAAGAAATTTTTTCCAGTGTTTAAAAACTTATCAAATAATGTGTTTAAATTAAAATAACAATAATTGAAAAGAATATATTAGGTTCGGAGAAAATTTATGGAGAAATTTCTTATTACGTTCGAAGCGCACGTGTTATTAAATTTATTTCTCTATAGAAATTTATACAATTATTTTTATCTTGAATTCAACAGATAATTTTTAAATACTTTAAACAATAATAAAAAATGTATCTGATACAGATATTTGATTATTGGGCTTTTAATATTTTAAATTGGTTTCATTCGGAAAGTTCATAATTCGAAAATTTTCTGTCAGAGATTTGATTATTCAGAAGTTTCACAGTGTCAGGAATTTTATTTTTCAGGATTTTTCAGTCGGCTCATTTATCAGTATAAATTAAAGTATTAAGAAAATATACGAACATCGAACATCCGAAAAAATGTGCAAACATTTTCATAAGCACTGCTAACTAATTGATTTTTTAAATAATGTATCTTTAAGGTTCTAGCTGTTATCAACAATTGGAATAGTAAAACAAAATAAAATATTTTCAAAACTTTGAAGAACTATATATATCTGTAATGTATGGTAGTGAATTTGATCAAAGTCACAGTTTTCCATCAATGTGATATAATAATTATGGTAATATTATTTATTTTTAATGAACTAAATATTAATACTGTGGGTTCGTCCTCCGTACTCACACTGGTCCGAATCAGAGCTCACAGACCTGAAACGCCGCAACGATGCCGCAAGAGGGGAATCGTCCCCCGCCAGGTGCCAGATCGTGGATGAAATTGACCCCCACCATACCTACCGTTTGGGAGCCGCAAAACAGAAAGTGCATGATTACCACTGTGAGTTCGTATGTAAGCCGAAAAAACACGATTCGACCTCGGAGTTCTGCTGTACGATGATTGCCGATCTGAAGGCTTCGGAAGACTTCGGTGGTCTTCTATTTATATCTTACTCCCCATTTGAAAGAAATTGAAGAAATTGGCGATTTGGATCTATCAGTGATCCCAGATCTGAAACGAGACGTGGTCCAATACGAGGGTGGATTGATAAGTTTCCGGCCTGACCCAGAGATGGCGCCACTAGGCCTACCTTGACGTGGCGTTCTATAGTACCATCCTTAGATAGCTTGTAGCTATAGTTTCAGCCTGATCGCCATGTTAGTTTAGGTTTCAGAGCACACTGAACAAGACGCCTCTG
>NC_046664.1:108013015-108020457 GCF_010883055.1 Belonocnema kinseyi | reverse complement strand
TGTATCAGCCTTGGAGGAGATTATGTTGAGAAATAAAAAAAAAAATTCTTAAAAGCGTTGTTTTTCTTGGTCAGGCCGGAAACTTATCAATCCACCCTCGTAGCTTTTCGTTTACAATTGATCTTTTTTACTAGAAAACTCGTCCTTTTTGCTTAAATTTCACTATGAAATTCATCACTCTCTTTGAAAACTTAAAAACTTAATTTAAAATTAGATTAAACTAAAACATCAGTTTACTGCAAAATGCATGTCTTCGTATCAAGTTTCGCTTTCGTAATAATTATTCTTGTCTTAAGTGATACATGATCTTCTTTTTCTGACAATTGAACTAATCCACATCATTTGTTGAAAATTCGCGTTTTTAGTCGGAAATTCATTTTTTTTTCGTAGAAAATTAACCTTTTTTATTTTTGTAGGACCTGGACCATGCTTTAACCTGGATTATAAGGGATTATAAGGGTAAGAGAAAGGAAATTTTCTTTGCAGAAACGTGTTTAAGACATTGCCACAGAAAAAAGGTAAAGATATACGTGACAAAATCAACTCGAGGATACCTGATTTCAAGCACTGGTGACAATAATATGACTGCAATAAAATGCCACTATAAGAAAATATCACAATTTCTTGTCTCCCAAAATGTATTCACCACAGTGTCCGAAATAGGGGTACAGAAGTACCTGGTAACAATAATTTTGCAAAAAATGGTGCCCTAAGAAAAGGCAGACTCTTTCCAAAAAGGGTACACTATTACCTGAATTAAAGAATTCTGCAGAAAGTTTTACCTCACTTCTCCTTGGTTTCTGCTTCATATGTTCAGTATCTTTTCGGCTTTCGAACTGTTCAGTGATTTTTCTAAAATTGCCTTTCTTTTTCCTGCGTCCAATGGCAGTGATTACTGCAAATGGTGAAAAGTTTCAAATAATTGATGCCGACGGAGCGTCCGGCAACAAATTGTGCAACATGTTGATTCCAAATGGGTTGATTACTCGGATAACGTGAACGTAGCGTTAGGATTCTGGGAGAACTTGGATTCTCATAGATACAAGGTGTATATGCAACAGAAAGGTGTATATGCTTCACTGATAGAATGTGGTGTGTCAAGCTCTCATCGATATCACATTCATACGCTTTATTATTATTTTTAATTCACACATTTATTATTCACTGGACCGGCACAATATGGGCACTTTCAGTTACTGGAGTTTGTATCTGATACGAACACAGATGCTGCAAGATGTCGTTTTGAAGATAGTTCATTCACCTCGGGAAATAGATGTATTTCAGAAATCCCTCAAAGTGCCTCAGTTACTGTTTCAGAGACATTTCGCGAAACGCCGCCCATGGAGTCGTCTGATAGTTCCTTTAACAATTCGGATAATTTTTGCAACTTATTCCACGGGGCATCTCTAATCGGAAGTGTTAGCGATTAAGACGAAAGTAGCATGCCAGTTAATCCACTAAGAAAAGAAAATGATTCTTTGTGCTCGTGCTTATTTCGAGAATGAAAAATCGCGTAAAAAAGTTAGCATGTGTGATGCAGCCCATGTTTTGAGAAGGACCGCACTTTGCCTAAATGTTTCAGAAAGGACAGTAAAACGTGTTACTCAAGAGGCAAAGCGAAACAAATTGAATACACCTCGAGAAAGAAAACGTAAATCTTTTGCTTCGAAGTAGTCGATTTTCTGCAAGAAGTCATACGAGGAACGATTTTTTATTTTTACATGGAAAAAAGATTTCCAATCCTTAAGCTTATTCTTACCAAATTAAAAGAAAAGGTACCTGACCTTTTTGATTGAAGAAGACCAATTCTAAATGAATATTGTTTACATTGTTTAAGTAGAAATTATTGTTTAATTTTATTGACCGTGAAAAAGTTTTGCAAACTCAGAAATGATGGGCAATTTTCTCCCTCTACTAAAACGTTAAATTTAATGTAAAAAATAATATTAAGAAAGTTTAGACTGGAAAGTAAAAAATATTTCATTAATTAATTTCAAGATTTATTACAAGTACCATTTTCAATATAATAAAGTTACACCTTATCATTGATTCGAATGTACAAAGTAATAAGTATAGAATTTTCTATACTTCAAGCTAAAGAATGTCAAGTTCATTGGTTATTTTCTTACGACTTGCGTCGTCCACTTGCTTATGCCAATGGAAATAAAAGTACACTTTTCCTCTTTTCAGAAATTGATGAATGAGCGGACCCCCCGACGTGACCTCTCACGTCGGGGGTCTCACTCTACCATACATAGGTCTTCGAGAATTAATTGTTAATAACACAGCCACACAAAAAAAGTGTGCAGATCTGGTAACAAGACACACGTATTCCTATGGATTTTGGGGCGCTCAATTCAAATTCGGTATCAAAAATCACCCATCACGTCATGGTTGAGCCATAACTTTAAAAAATGACGAAAAATCATGCACTGAGGCAAATAAATTTCAAAATAATGCCAGTGATGCAAATTTTCACTTCAAAACATGTCGGCAACTGTGAAGGATCAACCCTTTCCTGATATCAACTTATTCAAAATAACTTTACCCAACAGAACCTGACCTCACCTAACCTGAATTAACATAAATTTATTGAACTACACGTAAAGCTCTGGAAGCATATTTTCCTAGTAGCAAATGTGTGCTATATTGAATGGGTCAACTCGAGCCTAACTTAGAAATATATCTAACCTAGCCTAACCTATCCTAACCTCACGAAATACAATTAAACTGATTATGTTGTCACGTTGTGTTTGCGGTACCGTTTTATTCAGCTTCGGCTTAACCTACATAGAGCTTTAACCTATCCTAACCTAACAAAACCTGACCTAACCTAACCGATTACACTGGCAACCCTGTTCTGGCGTACTTTCATATTTTGACATTAATAGCAGTAAATGTCTGGAGTTTCGTAACCGCTTGTTGCTAGCATTATTCGCCTGTGTCTGTAACCAGGGCACCTCCACGTGGTGACGGTGGGCAACGGATCCACATTGGCTGAGTCCCTGGGTAAACGGCGTTCATGCCGTCATGGCAGACACAGGCAAAAAGTGTATAACGATGCAGGGAAAAACCCCAGTATCGGTGTCTGGTCAGGGTGGAAAAGCGGGCTCTCCGAAGTCGTCATCATGCAACCGTAGCTCTTCATCAATGGATCACTTGGTTGGTGTAGAGTCTCATGCTACAAGGAAAAAACCGCGAGTATTTCTCAATCGCATGTCTGCAAGAATAGCTCAGATTCATTTGCAATTCACGTCATTTGCAATTCCTGCAGACTTATGTTGTAGCGTCTAAACAATTCAAACAACGAAAAGTACTGCAAGTACTCTACACCAACCACATGGAAAAAACCCGTTATTGTGAAGGACTGCTACTTTTGCATGAATTCCATCAAAGGTTTCAACGCCAAAAATAAAAATAACATTTCGTATATTAATGTGTGCACAGTCACAAGAGCAATTTAAATCAATAAAAATGCACGTCAGACTGATTTAAGCGCTTTAGAAGAGGATAGAATGGAAGTTGAAAGTCACCGTCATGGAGACGGTAGTGAAACCAGTGATCGAACAGAAAATAGTTCTGATGATTTCGATGAAAATGACGAAAATGATGATGAATATGGCGAAATAATGATGAATATGGCGTGCATAAAATGAAATTGATGGTTCCAATATTAGTGTCAAAAGTGACAAAAGTTTCATTCTATCGCGACAGGGAGAAAGAATTCAGAAACTTTTTCGTTAAAGACGAAGAGACGTCTATAGTGTACTGCACTGACGTTAACGGACTAATGAGCCACTTGAAGAAAAATGTGTACAGAGACGAAGAATAGCGACTATTCATTCATTCGTCAAAACGAAGCATTAAGGCTGTTTTACTGCATAACACGAATACTTACGCTCCTATCCCTATAGCTCACTCAACGGTCATCAAGGAAGAATATAACAATGTTAAAATGCTTCTTGAAAAAGTTAATTACATGAATCACAAACGGCAAATATGTGGTGATCTCAAAATCATAACAATGATATTAGGTCAACAATCGGGTTTCACGAGAGAGCCATGCTTTACATGCCTGTGGAATAGCAGAGATCGAGTTAGACAAAGATGGACAATGCTATAAGTATATATCCCCTAACTTCCCTACTGTTTCAGATGCTAAATTGAAAGAAGGAGTCTTTGATGGACCATAGATTCGAATATTGACAAGAGATACTAATTTCGTGAGCCACATGACTAAAATTGAAATGGACGCTTGGGAAAGTTTTAAAGCAGTAAACGCAAATTTCCTCGGCAACAAAAAAAGTCCAGACTACGAGAATATTGTTGCGAAAATGTTAAGAAACTACAAAAAGTTAGGCTACTGGATGAATTTAAAACTTCACTTTCTAGATTCCCATCTGGATATGTTTCCAGAAAATGGTGGTGATTTCAGCGAAGAACAAGGGGAACGTTTTCATCAAGAGATAAAAGTGATGGGCAACGATATCAGGGTAGATGGGACGAGGTCATGATGGCTGATTTTTGCTGGATGTTGAAAAGGGAAACGAATGTAGGTCTTAAACGTAAGACACGTTATAGCAGGCAGAAAATAGACTGAAGTAGGTCTATAAATCAATTTAATTACGATAAAAAGCAAGATAAAATGTAAACACGAAAGTTTTGAATAAAACTCTTATTCATTTGCATGTTTAAGTTACAGTTCCACATTTTAATTGATACAGACATTGTCAGGTTAACTGAAATGGGGTCAATTCTACTTGCAGTTCTAAGTTTCTTCAAATGAGTAATGTGCGTCTAAATTTTTAACCACTTGTAGTACAATGAAATGAATTTTATTGTGTTACAACGGGAACACTTAAGTTGTATTGCGTTAAGCAAAATTTCGTTAGGTTCTGTTAAGTTAGATTCCTTTATAGGTAAAGATCGAGTTAACGTATTAAATATAGCACACATTTAAGACTGAGAACCGTACGCTCACATAGCTGCACGTGTGGATGAATTTCATTCGGCTATTTTAGGTTAGGTCAGGTTTTGTTAGGTTATGATAGGTTAAACCTGTATGTAGGTTGAGCCGCAGCTGAATGAAACGGTACCACAAACACAACGGGACAACACATGAGTTTTATTGTGTTACGTGAAGTTAAGTTAGGTTAAGTTAGGTTAGGTCAGGTTTGTTTATGTTAGGATAGGTTTGACCTCTTTGCACGTTAAGCCCAAGCTGATTCGAACGGTCCCGCCAACACACAGGGACAAAAGAATCAGTTTAATTGTGTTTCGTGAAGTTAGGTTAGGTTAGGCTAGGTTATATTTATTTCTAGGTTACGCTCGAGTTGACTCATCCGATGTAGCACACATTTGCTACTGGGAAAATATGCTTCTAGAGCTTTACGTGTAGTTCAATAAATTTCTGTTAATTCAGGTTAGGTGAGGTCAGGTTCTGTTCGGTAAAGTTATGTTAAATAAGTTGATATCAGGCAAGGGTTGATCCTTCACAGTTGTCGACGTGTTTTTGAAGTGAAAATTTGCATCACTGGCATTATTTTGAAATTTATTTGCCTCAGTGCATGATTTTTCGTCATTTTTCAAGGTTATGGCTCGACCATGACGTGATGGGTGATTTTTGATACCGAATTTGAATTTAGCGCCCCAAAATCCATAGGAATACGTGTGTCTTGTTACCAGATCCGCACACTTTTTTTTGCGTGGCTGTGTAATTAATAGATGTCAAGATTGTTATTCCTAATTGTTATGCGATTGTATTTGTTGAAATTTTCTAAGCAATTTAAGTCAAAATATAGCTCTCTACTACATATATTACGAGGGATAGTATAGTTATGTTTAAATGAATTTTACGTTAATTGTTATTGATATATTGTAATTTTCTTTTCACATATGTATAGTCAAAATGTGAAAGCATTTCCATGATTTTTTTATAATTTTTTGAATTATTCGTTTCAAAGATGTCATCATCGAAAGCCAAGCAAGGAGAGAGTGATGCGAAAAAAACACGGTTTTCGTCCTTTCGCGAAGGATATTTTCCGAACCAATTTTTGTGCATAAAAAAATGGGCACTTGTATGAAGCGCAATAAAGTAGCTTTATTCTGGTATAAGCTGTATTTTTATCCGATTTTTTTCTTCCGAGTAAATTACAAAAATGTGCAGCTTTTTTGGAGGGGCCTTCCTATCATGAACAGATAGTAAGTATCGGACACGACTGACTCTCAAACCAATGAAAAAATGACTCAGTGCTGAACAACCCTTACAATGTTGCCGTTTAGTTATTTTAGAAAATAAAGCATTTTGGAAAATGTGACAACGCCGAATTTTGACCTGCAGCTATTCTTACGGGCCGCCGCTGTCGGACTCGAACTTCTCACATCTGCTACTGTAAAAACCTTTGATTATCCGAACGTGCCTAATTGTTGCCTTGGAGTATTATTGAAAGTTAAAATTTGAAATAAAAAATACCTAAAGGTTGAAAGGAGAAAATTGTGTATTATTCACTTTCTCGACAACTCCGGGAAACAAATATTCTAAAATTGTAAGTCTCCCCATACACCCAGCCCCCGCTAGTGTTTGAGTAACATTTATTATTATTATTACACCATTAAGCCATTTCCCTTTCGGGGTAAGCGTGACTCACTCGGCAGGGGAAACCCAGGTTGCTGATCAATCTCTCTAGCAATCACCCCAAGCGAAGAACCTCACGAAGTCGTTATGTAAGGTTCCCCACTTGGGTCCATTAATAGCCAAGGTCTTTGTTTCAGGCGTCATTCACTCTACTGACACTCTTTATATTAACTATTTGCCGCCATACTTTCCCGTCCTGGCATACTTCTCTAGCTTCTTTTATGTCCATGCATTTTTTCATGCAGACTCTCGTGTTTCTGCGACTTCTTATGTCTCTTCTAAGTAGGATCTCATTCACACATTCTAACCATTCTTTCCGCGGTCTACCTCTGAGCACGCTGCCATTTATTTTACCTTAATACACTTGTTTCGTTAGTCGTTCATTTGACATTCTCTCAACATGTCCGAACCATCTTAACCGATTTCTTTCCCATGTGTCTACTAGCGTCTTTTCTGCACCACATTCTTTTAGAATTATCTCGTTACTTCCTTTGTCCATTAGGGTTTTCCCGCTTATTATGCGCATGAATCTCATGTCAATTGCGTTAATTTTACTCTTATCTTTTTCTTGATAAGTCCATGTCTCGCTACCGTATAGTACAGACGGTACAAATATAGAATTATGTATTGCCATTTTAGCTTTATTTGATATATTTTTACTTCTGATAAGGGAACCTGTTCTACCAATAACCTTTATACCTTCATTTATTCGTCTATCTAATTCCTCATCTATCTTCCCGTCCCTAGTAAATAAGCTTCCAAGGTATACGAACTTATCAACTTGTTCAATTCTCTCATCATTTAATAA
>NC_046664.1:108011782-108012915 GCF_010883055.1 Belonocnema kinseyi | reverse complement strand
TCGTCTGGGACGTCTCCCATCTCAAAACATAAATTTATCAATTCGCAAACTCTATGTGGTATGTACTCGCGACCGTGTTTAAGCATTTCAGCGTTAAAACCGTCTACCCCGGCAGCCTTACCGTTTTTCAAGTTCTTAATTATATCCCTAACCTCAGTGACACCGACTTTTTCAATTGAGTTTTCCATCGCATCGTGTTCAACATCGCAGTTGTGGTGTCCTATAGCTTCATCTCCGAAATGTCTCCTAAAATAGTCTCTGAAAGCCTCTAGTATTCCGTCTGCATCATTTACCATTTCCCCCCTACTATTTCTCATGTTGACAATTTCTATACTTTTGTTTCCTTTCATTTTTTATAAAGTAGTTTCCTGCTTCCTTCAAAGTCGTTTTGTATTTTTATCTCTTCTTCTGCTCTAATTGTATCTTTACTTTCTTTAACTAATCGTTTAAGCATCCAGTTTTCGCGTCTATAATCATTTCTACGTCTACTTATTTCCTCATTGCTAAGATCCGCAATGTTCAAAGTTCTCTTGTACGCTTCTCTTTTTGCTTTTTGGGCAGCCTGGATTTCATCATTCCACCACGCATCACCAGACATTCTTCCTACAACTGCGGTACCACACACTTCGAACGGGCATCTAACAAGGATATCCCGTAACATTGTCCAGGCGCCCTCTAAAACTTTGTTTTTTATACGGTCCTCCCATGTTGCCCTATCTATGCTTTCGATAATCTTATTTTGGAAATCTATTCGCACATCCGGTTTCTGTAGGTTCTCAATTTTGATTCGCGTTTGTTTTGCTTTCTTGGGTCTCTTTTTTCTCCAACCCCGACCTAAGTTAATTTTTGAGATCAGAAGGTAATGATCAGTATTGCATTCAGGACCCCTCATGACCCTTGTATCTTTGACTAACTCTCTAAGTCTTTCATCCGCAACAACAAAGTCAATTATACTGCGGCTATTTCCTTTAGACCAGGTGTACATGTGGATCACTTTATGCCTAAACCAAGTATTTTTAATAAACAGACCTCTTTCTAAGCATAGACCAACTAGTTTATCTCCGTTATAGTTTGTTCTTGGATCCCCAAAATTACCTAATACTCTTTCTGTATCCAGATTTTGGATGCCCACC
>NC_046664.1:108001942-108011682 GCF_010883055.1 Belonocnema kinseyi | reverse complement strand
TTCTGATTCCTACTTTCATTCTAGCCCACAGCAGTCTGGGAGACACGAAGCCATGGTCTCCGAGATGCTGCTTTGCTCTTTCATTCAAAGTGAGACCTACTCGTTGTTTACCATGTGATTCACAGTCTACTCCTGACCATATTTCAAATCCGCCTTTCAACACGCCGTTTTTTATGTCTTTAGTTTCGCATCCCTATTTCTTTGTTTCGGGCAAACATAAAATATCTAGTTTCTTCACGTCCATAGTTTCACGCAATTCTTTTACCTTGAGATCATTTACTCCCCTAGCATTCCAAACACCCAGTCTCCATTCGTCGCCTGAAACATGACCTTTAGATTTTCCGTGTGCATGTCTTTTGTCATTAAAAGTTCCAGTCGTTTCCGAGGCTATTTTGTATATAAGAGACCGCTCTCTTTCAGATTTTCCACGGAACTGTTAAGGAAAATACAAGATAAGATAAGGGTCGACTTACGACTGCGTCATATCCGAGAGTCGTTAAAAATCGTCCTATTTAAGATTCTCCGAAAACCCATAGATACACACATATATATTGAAAGTCAAAAAAATTTCAATTCCAAATGTTCAAAATTGGAGAAATATAAAATGTAAATCCAGAAAAGGAATAAAAAAAGACCAAAAAGACTAATTTTCAAGAAATATTCAAATCCGAATCACAGCCAAAAACAGGTATTTTCGATAAAACAGTTGAATTTTCAACAATATAGATAGATTTTCATTTGAGAAGAAAATGTCAAGCAACTAAAACAGATCAATTTTCAATCAGACATTTGTGATATGCATAAATAACTGTAACTGTAGTCGTTTGTATATAAGACTCTAAAGAAGGTGAAGATTATAGAAGAAAATCCCAAAATAATATTTATATGTAATTAATGGAGATAGATGTTTATAATAATTACGTGAAACCCGCTTGAAAGTTTTCTGTAAATCTTACGTGTCTGCCAACGCATTCGAAATCTGGTTTCTGTTCTTTTCATTCCTGAACTGGCTGCTGCAGTTGTTACTTGTGAGGACCCACTGGGAATCTTTATGTCAGACTAATCAAATTCCTAGGAGAACAATGGTTAGCACCTCTGTCCATGAGTTTGTTGCATGACACATTGTGGACTCAAATTGTCGGCCTTGATCTATTGTAATGCGAATGGAAGTACCAAACCTGGCAAGCCGGTCATAAAGAAAAGCTCTTGCCACTGTGGCTGCCTTGATGTCCACGATAGGAATTGCCTTAGGCCAACGAGAATATCGGTCAACGCAAGTAAGCCAATCCCTATATCCTTGTGATGAAGGAGGAACGCAAACTGCTATAGGTGATGATACATGTCTCGACACTTTTGCGCACTTAATAAAAACTGTGCCACGGTCCTACCCTTACAATTTTGCCGTTTCTTTCTTCTGGAAAATAAAGCATTTTGGAAAATGTGACAACAACGAATTTTGAATTGTGGTCTTACGGGCCGCCAGTGGCGCCAATCCTATGTGAAACAGGTCGGACGGATCTACTTCAGGCAGACACCCCCCCCCCTCTGTTTGAAAAAAAAGAATGTGATGAGCAAAAAAAAAAAAGAACAAGTGCGATAATCAGAATGATAACAATGACGATAAATTTCTATGTAACAACACATTTATTTCCTCAGGCGCTTAGGGTGCTTTCATGCCTCTGCAAACAGGCCGCCTGCTTTTAGAGGCATGAAAGCACCCTTATGTATCAAATAAATTCTTGAAATACGTGAATAGCACGCCAAATTTTTAAGCATGAAATTAAAGAAATTTCTTCTAGCTTTATTTAAAAATATATATTTGATAATAATTTTTCTATACAATAAGGAATCAGCAATTTGAATAGAAAAAGGTATCAGAGATCAAATTACATTGAAAATAATTAAAAATTAAAACTCTAATATACGATTTTGCATAAATATTAAACACTTAAATTATTAGGACTTAAATGATTTATTTTTATCAGTTATTCAAAAATTACTTAAGGTTTTACCCCGAAGAGTATAAACTTCTACTGAGGGGTAAAGACGTCCTACAGTGGTATGAGGGTGGATCGAGGATATCTGAAATATTACTTAATTCAATCATTGTCATTATGCAAATTTTTGAAAAACTTTCAATGTTTGTAAAATATTAGGAAACAGGGTTTATTCATTATTTAGTTTTTATTATTATAATATTGTAAAAAATAATTAAAATTAATATTATAGGTTGAAAAACTATGTATGGATTCGAGCATATGATTGGCCTGATGATAAGTTAGACAAATTTGTATTGGATTTCTCAAAAACTGTTCAGGCATAATTTATCAATCAATCTTTTTCTACGATACATTTGTTGTAATAGAAAACATTAATCATCGTTCTTGCATCAATTATGATTGCCAATTTGAAAAAAAAGATTAGTTATTGAACTCTTTTTTATACTTTTAAAAACTCAAAGATACTTACAAAATGGTGCTCTCATATGTAACATTCACGAAGCTGTTGATAAATATAAATTTAATAGTGCGAATTATGGATTTGTGCACCTTCTGTTTTATTTCACTTTCTTTACTTAATTATTTCCCCTCCTTTTTCATGAATTTTTAGTTAAATTATTTACACTGTATATTTCTCAATTTTCACGACCCGATCTGCCCCGGGGGTTGGCGCCCATGCGGGCTGCCGCTGCCGGACTCGAACTTCTAAAATCTGCTACTGTAATAAACTTTGATTAATCGAACGTGCCTAACTGCTGCCTTGATGCAGTGTCTCCGGAACGTGGAATTTTTCGGCCCCCACAACTCTCCCATCTGGGAGCGACACATTCAAACATAGCGTGTTCATGAGTAGGCTCTGCTACATGTTGCGTAGGCCAGCCTCCTGTAGAGCCGAAAATGCACGAACACGAGCCCGAGCCCCCCCCCCCCCTGACTTTACGATTCGTTTTCGGTGGCTAACTAGCTATTTGGAGGAGTTTTTAATTGAACTAAATTTCACAGGGTGTTAAGAGAATGAAACTTCAGGCAACTTTGCTATGTTCTATAATTTTAGAAAAAAGGAAGGAAATTAATTCTTATCAAGCCTTCTTGCGCAATTGTGTTGTACATTTTTTCTTACATTTATTTTGTTTAAAAAAATGTGCTTTCAAATTTGCCTAAGTTTAAGAGATATTCAGGAATTTCGAAATGATTAGAAAATAATTAAAATTTGTAAAGATTTTTTAAAGAATTTTTTAAGGTTTCATGAAAATGAAAAATATTCTTTTAGATTTCTACGAATAATTCATATAATTTTTTATTTTGAAAAATTGATTTAAAAAAATTCCAATAAATTTAAACTATGTTTAAAATGATCAATAAAGAATCTGAAAATTTTAAGTAATCTTTTTCATTTTGCTGAATTTCAAAGAAAATCAGGAAACATTTAAGTAGTTTTTAATGATTAGAAGGCTTAGAAGGTCCGACAAGATTAGAGACAGAATTTTTTCAAGATTGGTAGGAAAATTTGTAATGACTTTTTATTTAAAAAACGTACTTTATGAGAATATTAAAAAAGGATTTCAAACATGTGAATGGATTTCCTAAAATTTAAAAGAAGACTGTAGTAGATTTTAAAGCAAAATGTTTCAATTTGGTAAGATTATAATAAATAGATCAAAATCGAGTAAATGCAAGAAATGTTAAGAAGAACTGAAGATATTCAAATCGAATTTTAAACTTAAATTGGGTTAGAAAATTAGATTTTTAAACTTTAAAGAATTCAAACATAAACTTTATAAACTTTACAGGAATTCCGAAAGATTTCAAGGAGGCAAAACTATTTTTCTTATTATTCCTGGGAAAAATTTAAAAGATTATGAGTCAATTTTTTCACATTTTGAATTAAGGAACATAATTCTTATTAGGCCTTCTTGTGAAATTTTGTTACACAATTTTTTAAATTATATGTTGCTTTAAAAATCTACTTTCAAATTTGAGAAAGTTTAAGAGATATTCAGAAATTTTGAAAGGATTCAAATAAAATTAAAACTTGTAAAGATTTTTCAAGAATTTGGTCAGTTTTCACGAAAATGAAAAAAATTATTTTAGGTTCCTAGGAATAATTAAAATAATTTTTTATTTCGAAAAATTACTTTTAGGATATTATTTTAAAGCATTTCAAAACATTTAAAAATACGTCAAAAATGATCAAAGTATCTGACAAATTTGAAAGGTAATGTTTTTTTAATTTTGCAAAATGAAAAAAAATCAGGAAAAATTTGAATAATTTTTAAAGATTAGAAGACCAGACAAGATAAATAAAATAAAATTTGCATAAAATGTGCTTTAAAAGTAAATTAAGGAAGATTTTTAAACACATAAAACAATTTCCTAAAATTTCGAAAAAGAGTGTAAAAGGTTTTAAAATTAATATTTTTTAATTCGATAACAATACAAATTTTTTAAAATTGCAAATAATCGAAAAAATTCAATAAATATTCAGTAGAATTGATGAGAATAAAAAAGAATTTAAAGTTCAGAGGAGTTTTAGAAACGTAGGATAAACTGATTTAAAAAACTGAAAAACCTAAAAATTCTTGTAGAAGAATAAGAAAGATGCGCCTGGAAATTGTGTACAATTATCAGTCTTTAAAATGAAAATTCGAATGATTTTTTCAAAAAATACTTTCAGCACATTTCTTCTCAAGCAGAATCCCTGATTTTAATCGCAAGAGGTTCAATTATTTTCAATCAGAATAAATAATTACATAAATTTTGAAAATTCAAACAAGATAACTTGGAATAAGTTCAATGAGATTTAAAAAAAGTTTATTTTAATTGCACATAAATATTGTTGAATTATTTCTAAAAATATGGAAACATTAACAATTGTAGTATTTAAATACACTTAACATTTCAAACTTTTATATTAAATTTTGATAAGATATAATAGATACGTATGCAAAATGAAATAATAATAATAAAAGTCGATAACCCAAGGACTTTCAGATCATAAAAGACAATGAAAGAAACTCCTTGGGAAAAAATGTAAATAATTTTTTTGGAATGAATTCTAACAGAAAATTGTAAAAAGATTACAAAACATTTTTAACTATTTCCTAAAATGTCTAAAAAGTACGTAAACTATTTTGAAGCAAAATATTTTAATTTTTCCATATTACTTAACTTTAAAAAAATGAAGAAACATAATTCTTTCAAATTTGAGTAAGTTTTAGAGATATTCAAAAATTTTGAAACGATTCGAAAATAATGAAAACTTGTAAAGATTTTTAAAGGAATAATTAACAAAATTTTGTATATCCAACAACTAATTTGAAA
Organism: Belonocnema kinseyi; assembly: GCF_010883055.1. Lineage (NCBI taxonomy): Eukaryota > Metazoa > Arthropoda > Insecta > Hymenoptera > Cynipidae > Belonocnema > Belonocnema kinseyi. The sequence continues at coordinate 108,006,361 of NC_046664.1, read as the reverse complement.
AGATCATTTTTAAATATTTCAAAACATTGCAAAAGATTTTAAATATTCTCAAAGCATCTGAAAAACTTTAAATGAATTTTTAAAAAATTTTGCAGAATTAAAAAAAAAACCAGGAAAAATTTGAATAATTTTTAAAGATTAGAGATTGAAAGGCCTGACAAGATTAGAAAAACAGAATTATTCTCCTAATAATCTTGTGACAGTTTTTAATAATTTTTTATTTTAAAAAAATGTACTTTAAACAAAGTTCAAGTAGATTTTTAAACAAATCAAACGATTTCCTAAAATTTAAAAGAAAAGTGTTGAAGATTTTAAAGCAAAATGCTTCAATTTGATAAGATTAAGAAGTTTAAAAAAAGTAAGTAATCAAGTGAATTCAGGAACTTTAAAGAATCTCGAAAGGTTTTAGGAGAATAAACATAGTGTCTTAAAATGCCTGGGAAAATTTATAAGATTATAAGGAAAATTTTTTCTACATTTTGAAAGATTTTTTTAATTTTTCATAAAAGCTCAAGAGAGTTACCAATATCTTGAAGAAATCAAAACGTTATAAATAGATCAGAAATGCTTATAATATTTTTTAAAATCCTATAAAATAAAAATAAAATATTATAATAATTATTTACATATAAATTTATAAACAAACTGATAATACTTATTTTATTGTATATGAAATCTATACAAAAACTTTAATGCCTTAAAATACTTATCTCAAAATTACAAAATGTAGCTTTTACAATTTTATTTTAATTGTAAAATAATTGTAATTGGAAATTGATTGTAAATAATTGTAAAATAAATGCAAAAAAATTCATTGTATGAAGAAATGTCTTATGATTATAAAAAGAGAAAAAAATTGTTAAGGTAAGTCTTTGTAAAATTTTAATAACTAATGAACATATTTTTAGATTATTTTTCCTTGATTCTGGCCTTTCTCAGTCAAAAATTACTCTTTTTTGGTAGAAAATTATTCTTCTTGTTTAAAAAATTCATCTATTTTAATCAAGAATTCATTTCTTTGGATGAAAATGCATTTTTTGTTGAAACTTCTTTTATTTTGGTACAAAATGGTTAAAAGTTCATCTATTTTTTTGGAAATTAAACTATTCTGTTGAAAAATGTTTGGTTGTAAATTGATTTTTTAAACTGATAATGTAACCGTTTTTCGATGAAAATTTATCTAATTTGTTAACAAAAATTTTTTTTGTTTTAAAATTGATTTTGAAAATTTTGAAATTCTGTTTCCGGTAGAAAGTTATTGGTTTGAAAATTAAAATATTTGTTTGCAAATTAAATTTTTTGCTTGGGAATTTAAATATTTTGTTGAAGTTTTGATTTTTCAGGGTTGATAATTATTTTTCAACTGAAAATTTATCTATTCAATTTTTCGTTAAAACATTATAATTTTAGTTGAAAATTAATTTCTTTCGTTGAAAATTCCATTTTTTGCGTGAAAATTTAACTAGTCCATTTTTCATCGAATACTTTTTTTTTAGTTTAAGATTCGTTTCTATAGATGAAAATTGAACAATTTTGTGGACAATTTTTTTCCTTGAAAAATTTTCTTTTTAGTTATAAATTTATCTTCTTTGTTGGCGAATCATTCTTCTTTAAAAATTAATTTATTTTAGATAAAAATTAATTTATTTTGTTGATAAAATCGCATTTATTTGGGTTTAGAAATTAATTTTTTCAACTGCAAACTTCAGTATAAACTATAATGTTTAGGTTAAAAAATGTATTTTTAAAAGTAATTTCTTAGGTTGAAAATTCAACTATTTTGTCGAAAATTTGTTTTTTATTTGTTAAAAATCCATTATTTACTAAAAATATGACTGAGGCATGCAGCACTAAATTTGAAACATTTTAGACCCAGAAGTCTTGTCTCCTATATCTATTTACATAAAGTCAATTATATTTGAGTCTTCGCAACAAGTCTAATGATTCTAAGGTAACTCGGATTTCAAAACCTGTATAAATTCGAGGAGCAGCTAGATCGTCATTCTTGAGGTCGGGAGAGCTCGGATTCCTGCTCGTGCATTTTCGGCTTTACACGAGGCTGGACTTCGCAGCATTTAACAAAGCCGACTCACCGACACGCTACGTTTCAATGTGTCAATCTCAGATGGGAGAGTGGTGGGGGCCGAAAAATCCCAAGTTCTGGAGATACTGCCTTGATGTATTACTGAAACTTAAAATTTGAAATGAAAGATACCTAAAGGTTGGAAGAAGAAAATTGTGTACCATTTAGTTTTTCCACAATTATGGAAGATAATATTTTCAAATCGTAGGTCGCCACAAATACAAATTAATAGACAGAAGCATAAAATATTAATAATTATATAATAACTAATTTAAAAATATATTATTCATATTATACAAGTAATTTTTGAATAAATCATCAGAGTACATTATTTAAACAAATCAGGCAGCATATTGTTGAGAGAATATGGATACTATCTGACGCTAACAGAAGTCTAGAGCGGAGGGAGAGGTGGGTCAGAGAAAATCAACAGTTTCTCTCTGATCCATCTCGACTCTTCCAAGATCCTCCAGTTACTGTCAACCAGTGTAACATAGACTGAATGAAGACTCAGAAAATATAAATAGCTTCAAGGAGCTGTGTGATGCCCTCATAACACCTGATGAAGAATGCCCACCCATCACTACCGAGGAGGTGAAAAAAGTATTAAGAGGGATGAAGAAATATTACACTCCGGGACAAGATTGTATCAAAACCTTCTGGTAGAAGAAGTTTCCTTCAACCCATCAGCATTTGGCCCGTATTTTCACCTCATATCTAAATACGTCAGAGCCTATTTTGGAGTGTTTGGTGTGAGGGAGCATAGTACACCTTCCAAAGATGGGCAACTTAGCTGTCACGAAGAATTAAAGGTCAATCACTAGCCTATACACACTGTATGAGATCTTCAAAGCCATCCTGAATGATACGATTGTTTGGACAATCGGACCTAATAAACGGTATTAGTGAGTGAAAGAATTCAAGCCAGTGTCTTTCGTAAGACAAGTCTAGAGCAAGAATGGGGAAAACCCTCCGATAGTCAAATTGCAAAATATTTATATACAAAGGGCTTAGCAGCCACGGATTTAAGAAAAAAAAAGAATTTTGAAAACAATTAAAAGTTTCTCCCTACAAACTAACTGATTCAGACCTTACTAATCACCCGTGTGCCTTATGTGCTGTTCTTCGAGAGGAATCGAAAACTGAAGGCGAAAGAGCAGTCAAATCTATTTTAATGGATTGATATAGCGATTGCATCAGTTAAATATAGGAATTGTGATATTTGCATTCAATGTCAGGGATGACCTTTGGACCGGCGAATCTGGAAACCCGGAAAATGACCGGGAATTTTATGGACCCGGGAAAAACCGGGAAATGACAGTGAATTTATTTTTTGATCGGGAATTTTACAAGATTTCTAGAATAAAAACTCTGTCCAACTTTGATTTCAACCGTTTTTAGATAATTTTCTAAATTGTTATTTTCATAAATTATTATATCATTTAGTTTGGAATGCTTAATTTGAAAATCTTTCACGAATATTCAGAAGAAAAAACTTCTATGTATGATTTTAACAGTTTTTAAAATAATTAAAATGCAGTTTTGAACATTTTTGATAAAAAACAGTATTATTTTATCAACCGTGAATATAAATAAATTATTTTAAAAATGGATCTGTATTCTATGTATAGAGATCTGAACAATAATTGATTTAACCAAACAATTCTAGATCCGTTCAAAATTTGAGAATTTCCAGATTGTAACTGTTTCAATCCGAAAGTCCTGATAAGAATTGAAATTAATATATCATTTATTCCGATAATTTTATTTTTAAATAAAATTTTTCATGACTTATCAATAATCTACTTTTAATTCAGAGTTTTAGGTTTTCTTTTATATTTTCTTTATATTAAATTTAATAAATAAATCGATTAACATATTACTTCTATTAATTTTTTCAGCTATTAAAAAATGTAAACATGCGTTTTATTACTTTTATCTTAAAAATAAATCCATAATATAGTCATAATTAAAGGTTTTTATTAGACTGAAAACATTGTGAATCTAAATTATTTCATTTTTACCCCATTTAATTTGAAATTTCTTAATGTAGAAAAAGAACAAGTATTTAATATTTAGCAATGTTTTACTGTTCATTTAAGACAAGCAAATTATTCGGTGGAAAATTCAATTTTTTAAATTAGGCGTACAAATATATGATTGAAAACTGATCTGTTTTAGTTGCTTGACATTTTCTTCTCAAGTGAAAGTCTATCTAGATTGTTGAAAATTCAACTGTTTTATCGAAAATACCTGTTTTTGGCTGTGATTTGGATTTGAATATTTCTTGAAAATTAGTCTTTTTGGTCTTTTTTTATTCCTTTTCTGGACTTCTT
>NC_046664.1:108000520-108001842 GCF_010883055.1 Belonocnema kinseyi | reverse complement strand
GTGTCTCCCAGACTGCTGTGGGCTAAAATGAAAGTAGGAATCAGAAGACTATTTATTATAGCATGCTACGCGCCGGTTGATAGTGATCCTAGAGAAGTAAAACACGCCTTCTGGGACACTTTCAATGACACAATAAACATCTGCGAACATGGGCAAAGAATAATTCTACTAGGAGACATGAACGGTTGGGTGGGCATCCAAAATCAGGATACGGAAAGAGTATTAGGTAATTTTGGGGATCCAAGAACAAACTATAACGGAGATAAATTAGTTGGTCTATGCTCAGAAAGGGGTCTGTTTATTACAAATACTTGGTTTAGGCATAAAATGATCCACATGTACACCTGATCTGAAGGAAATAGCCGCAGTATAATTGACTTTGTTCTTGCGGATGAAAGACTTAGAGAGTTAGTCAAAGATACAAGGGTCATGAGGGGTCCTGAATGCAATACTGATTATTACCTTCTGTTCTCAAAAATTAACTTAGGTCGGGGTTGGAGAAAAAAGAGACCCAAGAAAGCAAAACAAACGCGAATCAAAATTGAGAACCTACAGAAACCGGATGTGCGAATAGATTTCCAAAATAAGATAATCGAAAGCATAGATAGGGCAACATGGGAGGACCGTATAAAAAACAAAGATTTAGAGGGAGCCTGGACAATGTTACGGGATATCCTTGTTAGATGCGCGATCGAAGTGTGTGGTACCGCAGTTGTAGGAAGAATGTCTGCTGATGCGTGGTGGAACGATGAAATTCAGGCTGCCCAAAAAGCAAAAAGAGAAGCGTACAAGAGAACTTTGAACATCGCATGTATTAGCAATGAGGAAATAAGTAGACGTAGAAATGATTATAGACGCAAAAACAGGATACTTAAACGATTAGTTAAAGAAAGTAAAGATACAATTAGAGCAGAAGAAGAGATAAAAATACAAAACGACATTGAAGGAAGCAGGAAACTACTTTATAAAAAAATGAAAAGAAACAAAAGTACAGAAATTGTCAACATGAGAAATAGTAGGGGGGAAATGGTATATGATGCAGATGGAATACTAGAGGCTTTCAGAGACTATTTTAGGAGACAATTCGGAGATGAAGCTATAGGACACCACAACTGCGATGTTGAACACGATGCGTTGAAAAACTCAATTGGAAAAGTCTGTGTAACTGAGGTTAGGGATATAATTAAGAACTTGAAAAACGGTAAGGCTGCCGGGGTAGGCGGTTTTAACGCTGAAATGCTTAAACACGGTCGCGAGTACATACCACATAGAGTTTGCGAATTGATAAATTTATGTTTTGAGATGGGAGACGTCCCAGACGA
>NC_046664.1:107991230-108000420 GCF_010883055.1 Belonocnema kinseyi | reverse complement strand
CTGGATCAATCTGAAAAATCTCTATCCCTTCCACACACTACTCCTTTCCCCTGCCGAGTGAGTCACGCCTACCTCGAAAAGGAAATGGCTTAATGGTGTAATAATAATAATAAAATTGAAGCCATATAATTAAAAGAAAACAATTTTAAACTGAATTGTTTTACATAGAAAGCTTTGAATATTTAGATTTTTCAAGAACTTTTAAACTTTTATCGTTACAATTTTAATTGTTCTATTTAAAAAGTGTTTAATTTATAAGTGAAATTGTTCAATTTGGACGCATAAATAACAATTGAGCACTTATTATTTGTAGAAAAAATTTGAGTAATTTTAAGAGATATGTAGACATTTTGAAAATATTCAAAATTAATTAAAAACTTGAAATTATTTCATGTAATTTAAACGAAGTGTGTTCATATTTTTTCAGAAGTTTTAAATATATTTTAAAATTACTCGAAATTTTCGTGGAATTTTTGAAAGTCCAGAAAATTAAATAAAATCCGTAAAATCTTCCATGTTCTTCTTTGTTCACGTTTTCATTATCTTAAAATCTTCTTAAACTTTGTGTTATAATAATTTTTTAAAGTAAAAAATCATTTTCAATTTTCCTAAGAATCTTAAGAAAATTGTTATTCTTTTGTAGTCTTTAACAATTCTCGATAAAATTATAAATTTTTTGTTTGAAATCTATAAAAATCTAGATTTTATTTTAAATTCGGCTGTAAGTATTTTAAATTATTTCAAGTTCTAAATTTAATTCGAATCTTTTAAAAACTTATAAATATCTTTTCATATTTCTTTAATATTTTTATAAATAATAAATGTTCTATTGTTATTTATAAACGCAATTTTGTTTTAAATTTGCAGGATTTTCTAAAAGTTATAGACGAAATTCAATTCATTTTGAAATAAATTTAAAAGTCTTGACAAAAAATTCAAACAATATTTCGAATTTGGAAAAATTTAAAACCACATCTAGATTTTTCAAGATTTTGAAATAAAATTTTAAAGCTTTTGAAGAATGTCTTGACTATTTAAAATAAAAATAATTTAACTTCTAATTTAAGAACTGTTAAGTCAAAACAATTTTTTTTAAATTTTCAATGTGTCTAGCTTAAAATTACTTTAAACGATATAATTTTGAAAATTTTTAAAGTTCATTGTTTGATTCTTTAATTTAGACTATTAAAAATTTTCACGTGGATTTATATTTTTGGAACTTATTCTGAATCTTTGAACTCTATAATTGATGAAAGTTCTAAATTTTCCAGTTTATTTGTATTTCACATAAAACTGTTCAATTTCAAAATGTTAGTACCTTCCAGTTTATACGTGTAAGTTATTGAGCAATTGACTACACAATTTTTGAATTGAAAACTTTAAAAATTTAATTTTGAAAGTTTGGAATTCACGGGTTCCACTTTGAATGCCTTAATTTGTTGCTTATTGTTTATTTCTATATATAGAAAAATGTTTAGAATATAGTTTGATTTTTTAAATTTCATTGGCCGTGAAAAGTATTTGCAATCCGGGAAAAACGCGGGAAATGACCAGGAATTTTTTTTTTCGATTAAAGCGGCCACCATGAATGTGCAATTGATAAGTATAAAAAATGCAATTATATTTTAGTAACATTTTAGATCAAACAGAACCGAAATGACTTAATTTTTATCGTCAACGTATCATACTCAGTGAAACCGACATAAAAAGTACGTGTTTGGGAACGAAAGATCAGTCTAATTCAGCAGAATTATTATTTACCTTATCACTCTTTATATTATTTCCAAATGGAGATAACATAGCACAAAAACACAATTGTAATTGTCATGATAATTTTGAATTTGATTCAAAATCATAGCGGATCATCGCAAACTCATCTGACGAGAATTAGCGCATACGACCAACAGGGGCGCTGCGGTGCTTTCGCTTCCCCAGAGAATACTAGGGAAATTGGAATGGAATTTGGGGTAGACAAATGCGCGTAGGTTTATTTGAAGCGAGGAAAACTTAATGGCATCCCTGAAGACCCTGAGCTCGTCGATAGAAGCGCTATACGACACCTTTGCGCTGGGGAGACTTATGCATACCTGGGCGTGCCACAGAGCCGAATTCAGGATGTGACATCTAAAAAGGATACTTTCTGAAGCCGAGACAAACGTCTCATCCGACAGATTTGGTATTTCAAACTTTCGGCGAGGAACAAAGTATCTGCAACGAACATGCTTGCGGTCCCGATAGTACCCTATTTATTTGTAGTGGTTCCATGGACGAAGAACGAACTCAGATCCCTTGATATCGGGACAAGAAAGGTTATACACATGAACAAAAGCATGCATTTTAAGTCTTCTGTTCCACGACTGTACATCTCACGCCGTCAAGGAGGTCGCGGAATATTGAGTCTTGAATGTCTTCACAACAGGATTATTCTGGGTACAGCGCATAGAGTTGCAAATGGAAAAGACCCTCTCCTTATAATGGTCAGGAAGCACGAAGAAGTGGGCAAAGGAGCGTTTCTGTACAAATCAGCGGAGGAGGCTGCTGAAACATTCGGACTTGACTTCAGTATTAGGGGTGAGAAAAATGCATCAAATCAATCCTGAAAGCCCGCATTAAGAAAGCACAACAAAAAAACTTTCGTGAACAGCTCCTCGATAAGAGGATGCACGGCATCTTCCACAGGAATGTAGAGGATCAGTCAATGTCGTGTGAGCTAACTTTTGCTTTCCTTAAATCACCCGCATTGAAGTCTGGTACGGAGGGTTTCTGGCACGCCAAGACGGTGCCATTTCCACCTTAGCATATCGTCGCCACATTTTAAGCCAAGACATTCCCGATGATACCTGCAGGGCGCGCCATGCACACCCCGATCATTTAGCTCACATACTATCTAGTTGCCCAACTCATGCGGGAACGACCTACATCCAAAGGCACAATGCGACACTAAGAGTGCTTTATTACCATCTCCGTCATTCTTGCGGCATTAACCTTAATATCGCCCATCTAAATGCTCCTAGGGAAGTCGAGTCAATTTTCGAGAATGAGAAGTGCCGCATATACTGGAACTTTATATTCTGGACATTTGCTTCTGTTGCTCACTCGAGGACTGACATGGTTCTTCTTGACTTCGAGAAGCAAACCATGTTCGTTATCGAATTTTCGGCACCAGCTGACAAAAACATCATAGCCAAGGAGAATGAGAAGAAAGAGAGGTATAGAGACCTTATAAGGGAGTTGCAACGATTGTACCCGGAACATTCGTTCCGGGTTAAAAACATTAAACATTCGTCCTTATCATCGGCGCTCTTGTAGATGCCAAGGTTTCACTCCTTAATAGCCAGAAAAGCATCCCTGCGTATCAACAATATGCTAAAACACTTGCGGGAAAAAGGCAGAAGGCTATAGTCCTTGGGGCACTCCGTGTTTTTAGGGTGCACGAAACTTTTGCCGGATGGTCGTATTGATTCCATTACAGACTGTAACCACCTATCTCACGATCGTGAGACGTAGTTGTAGCTGAAATTTTCTCTGAGACCTGGCCAACGCCTAACATTTCTTCGAGCTAACATTCTTCGAAGAGTATTTTTATTGAAAAGGATATAAATAGAAAAGTGATTTGTCTGACTGCATTTTTATCTTAAGCGTTTGACAAATTTGCGTTTCTCCATACCCCCAAAGCAAAGAAGACGCTTACTCCTTGGATCACTTCTTATATAAAAAATTTGATAAAAGAAACAGAAAAAGAACGTAGATTGGCTAAAAGAACAAAAAATAGTATTATTCAAACCGAATTTCATAAATTGAGAAAACTAGTGCAAACCAAAATCCGACATTCATACAACCAATATAATTACAATTCTCTCAAAAACAGGAATAAAAATGAAAACATCTGCCTTCTTTTTAAACGGTTTGGACTTATTCCTTCTAAACACTTGGCTCCTGATAACAATTTCTCACCTGCAGAACTTTCGATAGCTTTTACTAAAAAATCCACACTCCTTACAAATATCTCTCCTTTCACGTCCTCAGTTTCCTCTACTTTTCATGATACTAAATTATTCTTTTTTGACACATCACAAGAAACCCCAATTAAAAGACTCTTCGAGGCAAAATCGAATGCTCAAGGTTCACATAGTATTTCAATTATAATGATTCTCCTTGCTTTACGAGTCATCGGCCCAATTCTCTTGCACTTCTACAATGCATCCCTGTAGGTATGAATATTTCCTGATGCCTGGAAAGAGGCGATTATTCGACCTGTTCCTAAAATATCGAAGCCTACCTTTCCTAGAGATTTCCGTCCTATATCCATCTTATGTGCCTTGTCTACCCTTTTCGAACGTATTGTCCATCAGCAACTTACCTCACACATTGAAACAAATAATTTAATGGACCCAATGCAATCTAGGTTCCATACTAGACATTGTTGTCCTTTTTGACTTCTCTAAGGCTTTTGATACAGTTAACCATAATCTACTATTGACTAGGCTCAAATCGCTCTACCCCTCAAACATGGTTGTTAAATGGTTTGAATCGTACCTTAGTAATCCGCCTTAAAGAGTAAAAATTAGCAATGGTTAACGGTTAGTTTGTGGGGAGGTTAAGAGTTGTGTCCCTCAGGGATCCACGCTTGCACCCACTTTATTGAATATTTATACCTCTGAACTTGTTAGTGAGCTTCAACATTGCAACTATCACAAATATGCTGACGACTTTAAGCTTTACCTTTCTGAGCCAAATGCCAATCTTAAGAGCTTATTTCAAAGGGTAAGGCGGATATTGATCTGATGGTGCAGTGGGCCTCGACAAGTGGTCTTACTCTTAACCCTGCTACAATAATGTATATAATCATAGGACCTTCGTCCCCTCCATCACTTGATACAATTGCAACCCTACCCCCTCTCTTGATCGATGGACGTATCATATCATTTGTAGAATCAGTGAAGGGTTTGGGATGTATTCTCGCACTCTTACTTGGAATGAATAAGTAGCAGATACTCGTATTTCTAGGAAAACATTTATAGTCCTACAACAACTTAACAGGAATAAAGAATCACTTCCTACTTCAACGCGTATCCTTCGAGTTAAAAGCCTCATCCTTCCTTTCTTTGACTATGGCTGTGTAGTTTTGCGACGGTATTACTGATGAACTAAATGCTAAGCTTGAGCGCACGCTTAATGCTTCCATTCGGTTCATCTATAACATCCCCAAAAGTGAACATATTACTCAATATAGAGAAAGAGCAGGACTTCTAAAAGTCACCAGAAGAAGACAATTATCTATGGGTAATTTGCTTTATAGCTTATTCAGTAATGAAGCTCCGCACTATCTACTTAACCTTTTCCATTCTATTGACAAAGATCAATCGACATATTTCAAACTCCGTGAAAGGAAAAAAGTACTAACAATTCAGCCACACCGTACGTGTAAAATGCAAAGGTCTTTTATTATTCGTGGTGCTCGTCTTTGGAACAAACTACCTATAATAATTAGAAATTCACCTTCTCAATATCACTTTAGAAAACTACTTTTTGGTTACTTATTGAACACATCAAATCCTACCCTCGAAATTACATATTGGTAAAACTTAAATCCGTTAATTAGAATATATATGAGTGTATTCATGAATGTATTTACTTATAAGTGTGTATATTTATATTATTTTTATGTTAATAGCCTGCATCTCATTTTGTACATTATAGTTTATTTCTTCACTTTTGTTAAATAAATACAAATACAAATACAAACTCTATTCCAATCTTCTGAGAGTATTCTTCGACAATCCCTAGAGCTATATGTAGTTGCTTTTCATTTTGAACATATATCTTAAGATCATTGATGTGAAATACAGTTTATGCTTTTGATTTCCAGTTTTGCCGCAAAAGTACCCTACGAAATAGTTAAGTATACAAGATAGTGTCAATAATGTGAGGCAAAAGAGAAGTGGGCTCTTGATGTAGCCCTGAAAGAGACTCCTCTGAAAGGTGTCGTTGTGAGTTGTTGCACATTGTTTCCAAGATGAGATAGTATATTTTGTTTTTCAAAGCGGCATCAATCTCTCTATGTTGCGTCTTTGCAGACACATCTATCAATAAGAAGATTCTCCCGATATCCTCTGGCGCTTTTCTTTGAGCCGCGTCGTTCGTACATTTCTTTCCAATCAGGTCCGGTTGTCCAAACAATCGTATCATTAAGGATGGCTTTGAAGATCTCGTACAGTGTGTATAGGCTAGTGATTGGCCTTTAATTCTTCGTGACAGCTAAGTTGCCCGTCTTTGGAAGGTGTACAATGGTCCCTCACAACAAACACTCCAAAATAGGCTCTGACGTCTTTAGATATGAGGTGCAAGTGCGGGCCAGACGTTGGTGGGCTGAAGGAAACTTCTTCCGCCAGAAGGTCTTGAAATCATTTGGTCCCGGTACAAAATAGTTCTTCACGTCTCTGAATACTTTATTTACTTCTTCAGTAGTGATGGGTGGGCTTTCTTCCTCCGGTGTTATAGGGATATTTTACAGCTCCTTGAACCTGTTTATCTTCTTTGAGTCTTCTTTCAGTGGATCCTGAACTTCGTAGACTTCTCTGTCGACTTTCTCTGACCCACATTTCTCTCCACTCTAGACTTCTCCAAGCGTCAAATAGTACCTGTTTTCTGTTAACAATATGTTGTCTGACGGTTAGCGGCTTTGAATTGTGAAGTGTGTGATAACGGATTCGCAGTTCGCGCGTGAATTATCCAAACTCGGCGATGAAATTCCTGCCAGATTTTATGTAGTCAACCACACACTAAATGCGGGAAGTGTACTGTCTTACCCAGCCTATGTTTGTGGTGAGTTGAGCTATTTTGTCTTTCGGTCCTATGCTCAGACTTTGGTTCTGCTTTACGGTTTACATCTTCCCAAGTTCTAGCTGCATTATACACACGACAATTGATATTTCAAAGGTCGAACAGATCTTCTGTCTCAGTGTTGCCTCTATTTCTCTGTTGCCGACTTGTTCTGTTATGGTAGAGTAGGCGCTCTGCTTACATAGCCCCTTATCCGCAGATGATCAGCATAGTTTCGCAGACGATGATTCGAAAAGTGCAAGAGCTCTGAGTGTTTCTCGCACCATACAGCATGCAGTGGTGCCATGTCGCACTGATTCCATCTTAATTGGCTCCGCCAACTTTAGGGTAGTCGGCATTGTGGTCTGACCCATTGTCCGACCCCTTTACGCGTTCGATTTTCTTGAACTGCACTTACCACAACTGTGTTTGGTGTTTTCATTGTTGTTCCACAAGCAGCTAGGGAGAAGGGATCGTCCATCAGTATAGAACCCCACATGCAAGAATATGGCTGCATACGCTGAGAGATCGCCCGCTATCCCAGGGTCACCTCATGAGATGCAAGGTGCCATTGAGCTTTCGGCACGGTTTTTATGCCTCCGCTTAGCGGTTATTCCTTCTGGACCGTTTCTGGGACACTGTGCGCGCCTACTTATTAATTATTGTAAACATATTTAGCAGAAACCTTTGGTACAGGGATCCTCTGTCTGCAACCCGAGGTTGTGTTCGTTTTCTTTGTTATAGGCCCTACGGTTTGAATCGAAAGGAATCGAATTTCAAACGAAATTTTCATTATTGGATAACCAGCGACCGAATAGACTAAATCGAGTTTGGAATTTCTATAGGTTATAGGCAATAGTGTCTCTCTGTAGGTCGATTATTCCGACCGTAAGTTGTTTTAAGTTCACGATCAACTTGTTTCACAGAGCGGTTATTTTCGTTATACGGCTCCACAATTTGCGCAAACAGTGCAGGTGTACGTCTTTCCCCGATAAAATGGTATTCCACACGGATTCAAACAGCGATGAATGCTTGACGCTATTCACGCGTGATCTAGCAAAAATTCATTTTCAAATAAGTAGCTCACGATGGATCACACTTTATGAACATATAACAGTGACTTTAACCGGATATTTTGGATACAATTGTTGCAGCTCTCTTTTGAGGCCTTGATACCTCTCCTCCTTATGCTTCTCTTTCGCAGTGATGTTCTAGTTGACCCAAGCCGAGAATTCGGCAACGAATATAGTTCGTTTCTTGAAGTCTTGCAGAACGATGTCAGGGCTCGAGTGTGAAATGGAGATTGCTGTCCGAAAGTTGAAGTTCCAGTAAATTTGGCACTTTTTGTTTTGTACCATTGACTCTATTGCACTCGGTGTGTTCGGCAGTGCAGGGTTGCGGCCAATACCGCAAGAGCGACGAAGATGATAATAAATCTTTCTTAGTACCGCATTATGTCTGAAGAGATACGTGGTTCCCGCTTTGGTGGGATATCCACATAATATGTGATCTAGGTACTCAGCATGTCCATGACACGCTCTGCACCTGTCGCTAGATACTACTTTATACTTAATACTTCTTTATACTAAATACTTCTTTATATTAAATGCGGTTACGGTATACTAAGGTGGAAATTACACCGTTCTGGCACTCAAAAATGAAACCCTCCATATCTGAATTAAGCCCTGATGATTTGAGGAAAGCAAAAGTTTGCTCTTTTGTCAAGACTGTTCTTCGACATTTCTGTGAAAGTTTCCGCGCATCTTATTGTCAAGTAGCTGTTGGCTGAATTTTTGAACATCTGCTTTCTTTATTTCGGCTTTTGAAAGTGAAGCATCTAGATGACGTAATGCCCTTTCCTCACTTCTAATATTAAAGTCCGCGTCCGTCTTAATGGCGTGAGATGTATAATCGCCGGAAAGACGAATTGATATGCAAGCTTCTATGTGTATGAATGATCTTACATGTGGCGATATCAAGGGCCGTAAGCTCGTCCTTCGTTCATGGAAAGAACTCTAAAAGAGTAGAGTAGAACCTGGAGGGCAAGCATGTTAGTCGCAGATACCTTTTTCAACACCGTCAGATCTTGAGACCAAATCTGTCGAAGAAGATGATTGTATCTGCTTCGGAGAGACCTTGGGAACGCCAATAATCTTTCCTTCCTTTAGATGAATTTTAACACTCTGGTCCAATCCGAAGTCCATACCTTTCTCTTCTGTCTACTTTTTGACGATATTTAGAGAATTCTCAAGTTTACTTTTACCAGAAGCATAGATATTTAGGTCATCCATATAAAATACATAAGTGACATGATGCTCGCGATGATGAGTTTCGCCTTGAAAGACGTCCCTCTGGAAGGTGACGTTGT
>NC_046664.1:107983456-107991130 GCF_010883055.1 Belonocnema kinseyi | reverse complement strand
ACCGTCCGCGATGAAAGGGACCTAAATCGGAAAAAATCTATTTTTATTTTCTGAGGCCAATCGATAGTTTCTTAATTACTCTTTCATTTCCAATACTTAGAATTTTCATTTTTAATTACTTTTATTGTTATTAAGCTAAAACAATGTGCAGAATAGGCATACGCGGAGACGAAACGAGAGGCCTGCGAGAAGCAGCCCCACCACTCACTACTACTGGGTATAGCCGAACCGGGCCGATAAGAGCGAAGCTCGCGGATACGTTCCCTAAATATGTAGTCGAATGAAATAATGTACAGGAAAGGAGGTGGGAGAGATAAGGGGAGGTAGTGAAAGTGCAAGGGAAAATCAGTACAGGTGGTGAAATAGTTTGTGTACCTGGGTTTCCTGTTTCGGAGAAATGTTAAGGTGGATGGCCATTTAAAAGAGAAGATGAGAAGTGCAAATGTGGTGATGAGGCAGGTGTGGGGGCGGGGAAAGAGGTTTTTCCCAAATAATTCTGTAAGGAGAATGAAATTGTTTGATTCGCCAGTGATGAGTGTCTTATTTTGAGCAGTTTGTGGGGGTGAAAGCTAAGTGAAGAGGTAAATAGGATACAGGAGAGATATGTTAAGTAGACAGTGGGTTTGGCAAGGAATATGTCCAACTATATTGTCTACGACAAAAAATGCTGAAGAAAGATTCTGCGTATTCTTGAATCGGAAAAATGTGGAATTGCACATTATGCATGAATTGTCAACAAAACAGTTGCACATTCAAACAAATAGTTAAATATTCAACCAAAAGATGATATGTTCACCAAGACGATTTGTTTCTTGCAAAAAAGATCAAATTCCAACAAATAGTGTAAGTTTCTATGCTAGAAAAAAGATTAATTTTAAACAAAAAATGGAATAGTTAGATTTTTTGTAAAGACGATAAATTTTTATTTTAAAAAACACGAATTTGCAACAAAATATATACTTTTTCAACAAAATTGTTAAAACTATGAAGCCAAAACGGCGAATTATCTTCAAAATGGTTCTATTTTCAACAATAATATTATAAAATTCTAACAAAAAAGTTAATTTTCTACACAGTACAATGGAGCCATTCAATAGCCCTCCCTTCTATAGCTCTTCCGGTACTTAAATTTTCAAATAAATACTTTTACTTTTAACAAAATAGTTCAATTTCCTTCCAAAATAGTTCAATCATCAACGAAAAGTATGAATTTTCAACAATAAAGTTTATTTGATACCAAATATTTGTATGTTCTACCAATTTTATATACCATAAACCCCGAGATGAATCCCAAATATGTGGCCCCTGATAGAATTCTTCCGAGAATTGACGCCATGGCGCAAGTAGGAGTAAGAGGAGCTGCGCGGGGTGAGCGGTGGCCCCCCAGGCGTGAACAAACACAAGCGTTTTCTACGAAACGACCCTCAATCTGGGTGATTCCCCATTAAGGTTGGCCCCAAAAACAGTAAACGATACATTTGTTGACAAAAATAGAATGATTATATTTTATGTTAAATAAATAAATTTCAACAACAACAGAAACAAATTTTCAATAAAGGAATTAAGTTTTTCACCGACGAAATGAATTTTTTACCAAATAGTTGAGTTTTCAACACAAAAATGACAAATTTGCATGGACAATAATATTGAATACTTGTAAATCAAGAACGGATTGCAGCTACTGTGACGTTAGCGCAATTGTTATATACAAGCTTTCAAAATTTAAAGTTTTCTTCCGAAATATTTACAGATAAGAGGGAGGTGAAATTCAAAACAGAATTAAATATTTCAAATTGAAAGCTTTTAAAATTATCCGAGTATAAATTTTGATTGTAGAAAAAAATTATGATTCACCGTAATCATTAATCAGACATAATTGTCTCAAATTAAAAAATAAATTCACCATCATTTTCCCGGATGAAATTTTTTGGCTTAAGACGATCTCAGGGTACCGCAGCCTGCCCGATTCCTCGGCGACCCTTTTATATTGTTCAGCGCTGGACTCGGTCTCGAAGCTGAACTGCTCTCAACCGGCGGCTTCTGCATTATGTTACAGGGGACATTTAAATGGAATATAGTGTATAAACTCTGTTGAGCCCTGACATTGAGATCGAGTCGAAGGCGCACACAGTGAGAGGAAATGCACTTTTTTGTTCAAAAATGTCCAGAGCCTTCAAGTTTGGTCCGATTTTGAATTTTTTGTTTTAAATTAAAGTCCATTAAATTCTAAAGAGCCTGACGCACCGAACTTTTGTCTCCTCTATTTTCTTATTTATAATTTTGTTATCAAAGTGTGAAAAAACTGTAATTTTGTACATTACAAATTTTACGCTCTAATAACTGATCAGGTAAACTTTATATTATCTTAAATTAATATTTAGGGACTTGTAAAATACAAATAATTTGTTCATTATTCCACTTATTTATTATAAACAAATTTTATGAACAAATTAGCAAATAGTCTTAGTATCGGTAACAAAATTAATGTAGGAATGACATTTAGTTACAAAACTAATTGAAAAGTTTATAATAAGTATTGTTATGAACAATTCATGTGGCAAAATATTAATATTGAATGTTTTATCAAAATTTTGAATTTGTTTATCTAATTTTTGTATAAAAATTTAAATTGTTATATTTTATCAAATATTATTGAATATTTACTATTTTAAGGAATAATTGAAGCCATTCTGGCGATTAAAGGAAATTATAATTTGAAAAAATCTTAAATTTGATATATTTTGCCACAAGAATTATTTATAACAATGGTTCTGCGGAAAATTCCTTAATTAAATCAGTCGATCCTACATAGGCGTTCTTGTGTAGACCCTGATAAATCTTGTCGTGCAACTGGTTCCTTTAGGCCTCCTGCCGGGCTTAGAAGTAAGTATACTTCCCCAAAACAGAATATGGTATGCAAATAAATATACAAGTATTTCTTCTTAATATGAATATCGCTGGCACAATTTTTTCAAAATAAGCTTGCAAGGTCTAACTTGTTGGAAAAATTTTGGAATAAAAAATTATCCATTTAAAAGTAAATACTTGCTGTTTTGAACGTTTCTGCAAAATAATTAGATTTTGAAGGTTTACATTGTTTACAATATAGAAAAAAATGTAGTCAACGGTGAGAATCAAGTTGAATTTATTTTTCAATTTTAGACAATTTTGTGTAATCAATGTTTACGGTGAATTATAATTTTTTTACTAGAATAAAAATTTATATTCGGATAATTTTAAAAGCTTTCAATTCTAAATATTAAATTCTGTTTTGAATTTCACCTCCTCACTATAGGAATTGTCTTAATTCTGAAGAAGAAAAATGTCAGAAGTATTGAATGTTGTTTTCCATGCAAATTTGTCATTTTTGTGTTAATTCAACTATTTGGTAAAAAGTTAATTTCTTTGGTGGAAAACGTAATTCCTTTGTTGAAAATTTGTTTCTGTTGTTGTATAAAATTGATTTATTTAACATAAAATGTAACTATTATATTTTTGTTTACAAATGTATCGTATACTGTTGAAAATTCATCTGTTTCCAGAAATAAATTTATAAATACATTTAGATTTATCATTTGGTTTAAAAATTCACATACTAAACTGAATTTGAAATTATTTCACTTTTTGTGCAAATTGTATATTTTTTAGAGAAATTGAATCTTCATGATTGAAAATGCATCTATTTGGTTGAAAACTTATGTTTTCAACTGAAAACTGATATATTATACCTATTGATTGACAATTTATCTTCTTTAGTTGAAAGTTTATGTATTTTGTTGAAAATAAATCTTTTTAGTCATTAATTTATCTTTTGGGTAGAAAATTAACTATTTGGTTTAAATATTAATTGAATTATTTTTAATTAATTTAAGTATAATCATCCTTTATTTCAATTTTCGTTTCTTTTGATTGCATTTTTTTGTTCTGGAAAATTCGTTTCATTTCTGGTTAAAAATTAATTGTTTTAACACAAATTTTATTTGGAAGTTCAAGTTTTTGAAAAGTTATATCTTACCTTTGAAATTTCAACTATATCGTTGAAAATGCATGTGTTTTGTTGAAAAGTCGCTTTTTTGGCAGTAACTGGATCATTTGAGTTAAGAAATTCTTTTTCGTGGAATATATTCATCTTTTCATTTGAAAATTGGAATATTTGATTGAATGTTGAACTCTTGTTAAAATAAATTCGGTTTCGTGAAGATTCGCCTTTTTGGCTTGAAAATACGTATAATTGGTAGAAAATAAAAATAGTTGGTAGCAAATAAACTTTATTCTTGAAAATTCATACTTTAGATTGATATTGGAACTATTTTGTTTAACATATTATCTTTTTGGTTGAACATTCAACTATTTGTTTGAATGTGGGACTGTTTTTTTTATAATTCATTTTTTGAGCTTAATCCGTTTAGTTTATAATAATTAATCTCTTTGGTTAAAAATGGAACTATCTTGTTTCAATCAAAATAGTGCACCAATCCAGAGTAACAGCACATTCATTGTGAAGCAAGCAGTTGTATTTCAAAGAAAGATTCAAGAAAAAAAGAGAGAAAAATAATGAATGTAGAGTTTTCAGTTGAAAATTAGGGAATAGAATTTGCGAAAGAAAAGGCTGCGAATTGCAAACCCTTCAAGTGTAATCTTGAAAATAAAATAACTTGCAATTCCACACTTTTCCGATTCAAGAATACGCAGCATCTTTCTTTAGTATTTTTTGTTGTTAGTTCTGACAAGACAGGATAAATTACGAAAACTCTTAACAGAAATGTAAGGGATTAACTGATTTTCTTCTTTTTCAAATCGTCTCGTCTTTATCTAGTGCACCTAATGCAGAACATTCAATTGAAATTCCCTAATATTTTAATTATTTTTTATTTTTCTCAACCGGCTCTTATCTCTAACTATAGGAAGGTCGAGTGAGGCATGACTGGCACTCAATCTAAATCCTGGGCTCGATCATGGGTTTACGATGTTGACAGTATCTTGGGAAAAATAACGCTCTGGGCCACCCGTTGTTTCATTCAGAAAATAACCTGCCCGATATTCCGCTTACCATAGGTACACTCATGGTTGCGGGTTGCTTCTTTCCAGGCGTATACAATGCGTCATATGTTCAATTAATTAGAAGGAAACAAGAACTAGACCGTTTTTCGAAAAATTCCTGGTTTAGGGATTATATTTACACATTAAGGTTATGTGGTTAAAATATGACATCTAACAATATATAATTGTGGGAGAAAAGTTGTCATTTGTAGATACATGGACTAAATACAATGTAACCGCATTTCTACCCGCCGTCCGAGAACGTAAACATTCACTTATATCCTCCCAACTGGGGATCCAACCAATGCTGCTCAGCGAAGGGGAAATTCACTGAGGTTAGGAAAATAATTCTGAACTCGTCGATGCAAAATGTAACTGATAGATAGGAATCCCCATTTTTCTGAAATGTAATGAAGTTAAACGACGCTGGATAGCGCTGGCGTCGTAATTGTCACTACACCTCGAATAAAAATGGAGCGATTATAACATGAAAGATTATCCAGGCAAGATTAAAAATCGGAAATTATCTTCGATTCATGAAAAATTTATCTGGCAAGGTTAAGTTTTGTTCCGGTGAATCTTTCACCTGGAATCCACGTAAACTTCATCTTTAATTTTTCCTGTGATCGTTTGTTCACTACACGAACCCTCGCGAGATCGCAAAAGAAGAAGTACAATGTGATAGCGTAATAAACTTAAATTCTTACGTAATAGACTGTCCAATAATGCGGTATATAATGTAAAAACTTGCAATGTACGATATCACGATTTTGCGCTATTATAATGCGAGAATTATGATATATAAATCAGGAATTACGCTATATATTGTAATTCATGCGATATACTTTTCTTAGTGTAGGTTACCTCAGATTGAGTTCAACTAAGTGGAATTTGCAGATTAAAATTTTCAAGAATTAATTGTTTCGAATGAGAAGTATGAAATGATAAATTTATTTAAAAATTCAATGATTATTTAGTTGTAATTCTCTTTTTACAATGGTTTCAATAGATTATCCTGTACAGCAATGATAAAATGTATACTGAATTAAGCTCCAGTGACATTCAACTTATTCAGTGCACATGCTAATGGCTGCAGGAGTCTACGTGTTATATAACCTACAGATTGTAACATATTCATTTTTCACATTCAGTGATAACGAGGTTTTATAAACGTAAATTAAAAGAACAAATTCAGCTTTTGATATGTAAAATACATGAATAAATTCTTAACATTCTAAAGTGGTGTGATGAAAATATGTGAAAAAAATTTTTAACAAATTAAAAAAAAGCCTGAAAATAAATAGTCTGTGAATAAAAGTAGACTACATGTATGCCAGGATTTTCTTAAAAGTTGCCCATTGAACTATTTTTAATAAATAATTTAAAATATTAAAATTAAATTTGTTTTATTTAAATTAATAATTTTCTATCGGAACTGGCGTTCCTCTATCGGTTAATGCTAATTCATAATCGCTACTGAATGGGTCCGAGAAAAAAATGACGTGGCCGATTAAAAAAGTTGATTTCTTATTCAAAACTCACTTTAACCTATGGGCGGATATCTGTAATACCAGTGACAGATACACAATTCAGACAACCTTAAAACCTATTCAAATGCAAGTGAATGGATTTTTGTTTCCTGGTTAGGGGCAATGGATATAATTTGAATCCGAATTGGCTTTCCGTCCACCCGAATTAAAAAGAAAAGACTTTACTGGACATAAGGTTCGACCAGTCCCCACACGGGGCGCTTTGACCAATCACAGACATCGTATAGAGTATACATAAGAACAACATAACCTGATACCTCAGTTTCAGGTTATCCCTGAAGAAGTGAACTGTAATGTTCATTAAACGTCGGCGAAATTCGTAGTTTTGTACAAGATTGGAACCCAAAATATTTCTTAGTATCAAAATGAATCATCGTGAAAGCATTAAATCTATTACTCGTGACTAAAACATAATCTCTTCCGTTTCTTCTGTCACTAAAGGAAAGGAAAAGGATTATTCATTGATTTGAAAATGTAGAAATATTTTCAATATGTATAATAAATTACATTTTTTAAACAGGTAATTTATCTACGTATGTAAATCAACCATTTTCTTTCTTTGAGCAATTATTATTTGAAATTTGGTCATTTTTAAAACAATGAAGTTTTTAATTTCATTTTTTAAACAATTAATATTTCCAAGCAATTTCATTTTTCTTTTTTAATTTTTCAATTGTACCGCTGGCGACCAAAAGGGGACACGGCCGGATTCAGCCTGAGAAGTATTGTCCTGAGTATCAATTTTAAAAATCTTTCTAATTTCAATTTTAAAGACTGATACTTGTAGAGAATTTCAGGGCGCATCTTTTTTTCCTTTTGCAACAATTTATAGGTTTTGTAGTTTTTGAGATAATTGGTAAAAAGTGGATTTTTTGAAAACGAAAAATTCCAATCTTTTTTCATTTCAACTCGCGCTAATTTAGCCAATTTTCATCATTTCCCGATTTCCTCAATACAAAGTACGTGCTTAAGCTATGGAAAGCTTTCAGTAAGAAAGTTGTTCATTAAGGTTCAAAGAAGTTTTCTGGAAAGTTTTAGATCAATTGGATTAATAGTTCAAAAATTATGAATGTTTTAAAATCCA
>NC_046664.1:107977516-107983356 GCF_010883055.1 Belonocnema kinseyi | reverse complement strand
AGAGCGTGAAGGAGACTATGTAGAAAAATAATCAATAGTATTTTTGTATTGTTCTATAAATAAATAAATATTAAAAAAGAATTCCGGTTAATATTTGATTCACTCTCGTAGTTTCAGAAGACTTAAATACGTACTTTGTATTGGGGAAATCGGGAAATGATGAAAATTGGCTAAATTAGCGCGAGTTGAAGTGAAAACAGATTGGAATTTTTCGTTTTCAAAAGATCCACTTTTTCCCAATTATCTCAAAAACTACAAAACCTATAAATTTTTGCAAGGGGAAAAACGATGCGCCTTGAAATTCTCTACAAGTATCAGTCTTTAAAATTGAAATTAGAAAGATTTTTAAAATTGACACTCAGGACAATACTTATCAGGCTGAATCCGGACGTGTCCCCTTTTGGTCGCCAGCGGTTCAATTATTTTATTTCCTTATGAATTTTACTTATTAAACCATTTTTTTAAATGTTTTTAAATGTTATTTCTTTAACAATTTTACTATTGAACATGCAATGTTGAAGAGACGAAGGTTGTATTTGGAATATGAAACTTTTTCAGAACATTATTTGGTTTGACTTAGGTTAACTTGGAAAATTTCAAATAACGTCTTTTGACTTGTATGTCCAGACAACGTTTTTATTATTTTTTAATTATCTTATTGACATTGTTGGAAACAACGATGATTCATACTTTAGACTCAACAGAGAGACTAATTTTTGTACTCAGGTAGCTACCCCAGACGGCAAAACAAATTCTTTATTAATAAAAAACGAATTCAAATTCACGAACTTGAAATCATAGAAAAATTCAGTTTTTGTTTATAAAGAATTATTTCTAGAAACATAAATAAACTATAATTTCTGGCTTCACAATTCATTAAAAATGAATAATCTTTCAAGTTTTAGCCTATTTGCGAAGAATTATTTTCCAATTCATTTATTGTTTCATGTGACCAATACATGAATATAGAACGTAATGAAATTGAATACATAATGAATGACAAGAGTCTTCTTATGTATGTGAACGCGATGCTAATTTCATTATTTTTAAATTTAATTTTAATATCGAAGAAGTCTTGAAACCAATTTTTCGCAACAAAAAAATGAATCTTTTGCATTATTATATTATTATTTTATACTTTAATATTTGTTCACGTGTTCAAGTACACAATTATTTGCCGGCGTTTCGAACCCTATATGTTTCGCATTCCTAAGGCCTAAAGCCTCGCGACTAACCTAGCTTGATGTATGAAAACAAAAAACTTAAATATAACCTACAGCTGTGCAGGGCAGTCTGTAAATTTTTGTGTCCCATTATATAAAGAAAAATTCTAAGCTTATAATAATATATACACTAAGATTTTAGATATATTATAAATTGCTATTGAATATTTTATGTAATTAAACAAGATTTAAACTTAATTCAAAAATATTTCAAAATATTTTTAAAGATTTTAGAGAAATCAATATATATTTTAAGAAATTTTATCGATTTTAATGGATTTCGACAAATTTCGGATGATTTCAAGAGATTTAACAGACTTTAAAAGATTCAAGAACATTATATATATTTTAAAATTACTTCAAAATCTTAAAACTCATTTAAGTTCTACTGAAATTCCTTCAATATTCTTCAAAATTACTAAAAATCTTCGAGCATTGATTCGATTTCTTGTCAATATAAAAAAAAACTGCGATCGGTTAGATTTGAACGCGCGTTCCTCAGCATGCCACCCAAAAAACACCAAAGTCCTTTCATAAATGTCTGGAAGACTCAAAATGTGATACTCTTGCTTGTTTATTTACTTGACACTAGGGTTTAATTTTCATTAAACAATTCAGTGAAAAAACATTTTGTGATAATAAATTTCATTTTTAATGAAAATGCGAAAATGTAGCTTTCCCAAAGTTTATCCCCTTTGCAAATGTGCTGTCACAGCATCCATTACAAAAAATAAAGAAATAGAGCAAAGCAAAGTTTTTGCACGAAAATCGGCCTTATGTAGAGGACTCCTAATCAACGTGAGAGACTCGTTTTCAATATTTCGCCGACACAAGTACAGTAAAATTAAATTGAATGGATATAAGCGATGCAAATTAAGCGGATCATTCAAATTCTATAATCAAAAGTATCATGCCACTTTTTCATTTTTTACCTATTTGAAATAATACTCTACTTCTGAAAAGATTTTTCTTCACAATTCTTTTAATATTATTTGATATTTAAATCGATTTATCGTAATGTATTAAAAGTCAATTTTCAGAGTGTAGCTTAGGAGTTTCAAATATATAATACGAATTCTCATATAGAATGTCCAAACATCGAAATAGGAATACTTTGATAATTCTGTTACAAAGTTCCATTTTCAATAATTTTGGAATACTTGATTAAATATTTAAAGAAATTCACATTAATTTTTCTTCATTCGTTTGTCATGAAAATTTAGTTAGAAAAGGATTCGCCGAGAGTTCGTAATTTATTCATTTGAGTTTCTTTATAAATTACTTCGAGCGGTCGCAAAATGTTCAATTTCGAAATACTCTAGAAGCTCATTAGAGATTCTTTAAGAATACTTGTACGAACTTAAAATTAGTTAAAAATGGATCAATTGAATTCTTTTTATATTAATTATCCCAGGCTGAGGTATCGGAATAAATCTAATATATATTTGATATAATAGGATTGAAGATACTAGAGAAAAGTTTACACTTTAGACAAAATTGAAGACGAATCAGGAGATACGTGATGAGAATGTGTTCGTTAAACACGGAGAAAAATGGAAAAATAATTTGTATGAAGAGTGCTGTATTACATTACTGATTATTGCAGAAGAGACGCTAGTAGACACATGGGAAAGAAATTGGTTAAGATGGTTCGGATATGTTCAGAGAATGCCAAATGAACGACTAACGAAACAAGTGTATCAAGGTAAAGTAAATGGCAGCGTGCCCAGAGGTTAACCGCGGAAAGAATGGTTAGAATGTGTGAATGAGACCCTAGTTAAAAGAGACATAAGAAGTCACAGAAACACGAGAGCCTACATGAAAAAATGCATGGACATAAAAGAAGCCAGAGAAGTATGACAGGACAGGAAAGTATGGCGGCAACTAGTTAATAAAAAGAGTGTTAGTAGAGTGAATGACACCTGAAACAAAGACCTTGGCTACAAATGGAGCCAAGTGGGGAACCTTACATAACGACTTCGTGAGGTTCTTCGCTTGGGGTGATTGCTAGAGAGATTGATCAGCAACCTGGGTCGGAGCAGTGTTGCGGAACGAACATGTTATTTACTTAAATAGCACGAGAATTCTGGATCAATCTGAAAAATCTCTATCTCTTCCACATACTACTCCTTCCCCCCACCGAGTGAGTCACGCCTACCCCGAAATGGAAATGGCTTAATGGTGTAATTAATAATAGTACTCGTGACTGCTGCTACAGTACAGCTACCCTTTCTAAAGTTTTAAGTTGTTATTACTAGATCATATCATTCCTATATCTATAATTAACTGTTTTATAGACCAATAAAATTAAGTGTGATATAGATCTTACTTTGATTCATTTCAATAAGGTACGTTTTGTAAAAGTCACCTTATTTAGTAAATCCTCGCTAAAATATATTACTGCGTATAGTTGACATTAGAGTCGAAACAAGATGCGTCGTGCGATGTCAAGTATTCGAGGCACATACAGACGCTCGTATCAGCAAATAACGTTGAATCCGCGAACCTTCTCGGATTCTTTACCAGAAAGTTACCACCAATATCACGCCAGCGCAGAAGCGCTACATTTTATTTTTCAGAACTGGATAATTTTGTTTAATCATACTTTTTTTGCCTCAATTCAAAAACACCTTAGCTCTGGAGTAACTTTTGTTTCATATTTATAAGCTGATTTCGATTTTACGGAATGTTATTTCGCTCTCCTAAAAAATTTAGTTTTTGTATGTTATCTAATTCTGTATACTGCAGCCCTTTAAATATTGTTCCAGGAATAATATTAAAAAATATTTAAATAAACACCGTTTACTTTACTTACCTATGTTTGCAATTTATTATACTATTATACTATTTATTATGTCACAGAATATGCGTTTTTGTATTTGATGAAAATTTATTAATAAATACTAGCTTTTAGCAAAATTTTATAAAATTCTTATCATTTAAAAATTGTAATTTTTAAGACTGTTTTCTTCTAATTTTAGCTAGCCTTCGATTCAATGTTCAAATTCAACTTTAAAGTTAGAATATTAATCGGGTTTAGGTATTTTGTGTCTTAAACAATTTTTTTAACTATAATGTTTCAATACATTATTTGTAGCAGCTGCTTTGGTTTTTATTTTGAAGTTTTTACTAAAGAAGATTAGTAGAACTATAATCATTCAATTCTTTTTTTTATGCTGGAAAATCAAATTTAAATTTAAATATTTTTTCACTTATAATACATCTGAAAGTAGTAAATCCATTACATTTTTGAGCTTTAGAATTTGAACAGAAATCATGAAGCAAATGAATGTTTAAATTAAACATTTATTTATTAAAAGTAAAATTTATTAAATAACATATTTTCATCGAGCATTTGTAAATCCACCTGTTCATATAAAATGTTTAAACCGAAAAAAATATATTCCTCAGTTAGCGCTGGCTTACCAGCGTAAAATCTTGAAAGAGATTTTGTCAACAGATTCCGAGCGATACAATAGCGTAATTAGCTAGAGCGTCCGACATAGGCTTAGATTTTAGGTTGTTTCGGTAAGTAGGGTTCGAATCCCGTGAGAGTGCGATTTTTTTCATAGCGTTTAAGCGTTCGATTACAGTTATTAAAAATAAAACTTTTTTACATTCTCATCAAAAAAAGGTATTAGATTTGTGTAAAATTTAACTCCATCCCCTGTTTTTGTCAAATGTCCACGTTTTGAGACCCCGTGAATCCGAAAAACAGGTTTTTACGAATGTGTCCTCCTTTGTATGTGTGTGTGTGTGTCTGTAGATTTTTAGTTTGTCAGCACGCAACTTTCGAAAGAATTGAGAGATTGAATTGGCCTTTGGTATACTCTTTTAGTGTCCTAAACTAAAAATCTAAAAGTTCGTTAGCCATGAATTTTGGATACAAATTCAAAAAGTTAAAGCATATGCTTCAATGCTTCAATAACGTACGGCAGACAGATCTTTACTAATTTCGAAAAAAAAATGCATAAAAGCTAATAAGATATCCTAGAGAGTTTTTCAGCCTCATTTTTGAATTAGGTTTTCAATTTTTTTATAGATTAACAAATATAACGAAAAAATGGCCTTTTTTCTAGTTGACGTTCCCGGTGCTCGTCAATAACAGGATAATGGTTGAAAGCGCTTAAGTTGCATCAAATAGCATTAATTAAGGATACTCCAATATTAGACAATATACAAAAAAATTTGTTATCAACAAATTATTTCTTGAAAACATATTTTCTACGATTTTCCACAAATACACATTTTTTCAAGTTATGTTGCAAGAAACTGGAATTGAAACAATATTATGTAAAAAATTTCTTTTCTGAGTATAATTGTTTATATTATAAACAAATTTAATGTACAAATGCAGTAATCAGGAAATTATGACACATTTTATGATTTTTAAAAACAAAGTTAATAAACAAATTCGGGCATCTGTGGACGGAAAAATTAGTTTTTTCGATTTCAGTCGTTTTAATTGGGAAGTTCGTGATGATTTCATCGAAAAAAAATGTTCTGTCGTGAAATACCTGATTACTGCATTTGTTCATAAAATGCCTCTTGCAATATAACTAGAAAATAGTATGTTTATGAAAAATCATTAAAAAAAATGTTTCAAAAAATAATTTG
>NC_046664.1:107975936-107977416 GCF_010883055.1 Belonocnema kinseyi | reverse complement strand
AAGAAAGAAAAACGAGAATATTGTAATAAACAAAAAAGTTATTAATTTTTTTTGAGGCAATGCAAAAATCATGAATTTTAACCTTCAAGCGCCTCGTTTAGCAAACGAATTTGAAGCTACGGAAAGCTTTCAGTGAGAAAGTTGTTCATTAAGATTCAAAGAAGTTTTCTGGAAAGTTTTAGATCAATTGGCTTAATAGTTCAAAAATTAGGAATGTTTTAAAATCGAAACGATAATCTTGACGCTGCCCAAAAACGTGCCTGGCCGGCTACGTACGCGCTGCAGTGAACGACGTGAAGGTCAAGTCAATATTACCAAAACAAATGCACAACAGTAACTCCAGATATTATCATTAAAATAATTTATTTATTAAACATTTAACATATAATATTAAGCATATTATTGAACAAGAATAAATTAGTCAAACAATATTTTATTAGAAACTACTTTTAGTCATTTTCGTCACTCTTTTCAGTTTCTTCGGTATCTGGATTCTGAGTTTGTACTTTTAAAAAATATGATTCGAAAAATTCTTTTCCTTTAGCGCTGAAATACTGGAAGAGATTTTTTACATCCTTTATTTTGACAGCTTTTAATCCAATTCGGGGCGGAGGACTTTTCGAAAGATTTTCTGGTTTAAGCGTAGGTTCAAAGAAAAAAGTGGTTGGATTTTGCAACTCATAGTTGTCAAAAACATCCACTTTTCCATCAGGAAAAACAGGCAAAACGAACGCTTTGCTGATTTGGAAATTTTTTGGTTTTCGCATTTTGCCTTTGAAACATTTTTCAAAATCCTGCAGAAGATCTTCACACTTCTCGACCATTGTGAATGAAGGTGAACGAGCATTGCGAATCATTTCTACATATTCAGCTTCAGTTTCAATTCGTTCTAATTTTTTCAGCTTTTGCGAATATGTGCCAAAATTCCTATCACACGGGCAATAGGAATAGCCTCGAACTGGAAACACATATTTAATCTCGCTTTGCAAATAAATGGACAATAAAACCAAAAAATGAAACACTGTGTAGTTTTTATTTTGTCCAGGACATGAGTCTGAAAATAATGTTATGCTGTTAAACTTGTCTTTAGAAAATTCTTTTAATACCGCGTATTTGATAAAACTGCAAACAGAGTTAGCACCCTTCTTTACAATTCCTTCAAGAATAGGAAACATGTAACTCTGGGTTGTAGTATGTACATGTACGTTAAATAGAAAAAGCCATGCTAAACGTAGGTAAAACTTCGCGGACACGGGTATTTTTGGTAGTGGCAAATTCTGTGCAAAATCAAATTCAAAGCATAGACTATTATTTTCAGAGAGTATTTGCTTTTTTAACTTCAAACAAAAATTTTAGCATTATTTTTGTGATTAATTATTTCTTCGTTTACCTCTCCATTTGTCTCGTTTTTGTAGCAAGTATTGCACACGTCAGTTCTAGGTAATTTAAAACTGAAGCCAACATTTCGGTTAAAATACTT
>NC_046664.1:107966149-107975836 GCF_010883055.1 Belonocnema kinseyi | reverse complement strand
TTTGTTATAAGGACAACTGCAGGATTTCACCGGGAGTGGGTGCTAATCTGGAAAATTGCACCCGCTCCGAGCGGAATCGCGGTAAAATTACAGCCACAACCACGTTTCACGACCGTGAGATAGGTGGTTACAGTCTGTAACGGAATCAATACGACGATACAGCAAAAGCCTCGTGCACCCTGAGAACATGGAGCGACCCAAGGACAACCGTCTTCTGCATTTTTCCCGCAAGTGTTCTAGCATATTGTTGACACGCAGGGATGCTTTTTAGGCTATTAACAAGTGAAAGCTTGGCACCTCCAAGAGCGCCGATGATAAGGGCGATTAGTTTAACAGAATATTTCGAGTACAATCGTTGCAACTCCCTTATAAGGTCTCGATACCTCTCTTTCTTTTCATTATCCTTGGCTATGATGATTTTGTCAGCTGGGGCCGAAAATTCGATAAGGAACATAGTTCGCTTTTCGAAGTCAAGAAAAACCATGTCAGGCCTCGAGTGAGCAACAGAAACAATTGTCGAGAATATAAAGTTCTAGTATATGCGGCATTTCCCATTCTCGACAATTGACTCGATTTCCCTAGGAGCGTTTAGAGGAGCGATATTAAGCTTAATGCCATAAGACTGACAGAGATAGTAATAAAGCACTCTTAGTGCGGCATTGTGCCTTTGAATTTAGGTCGTTCCCGCGTGAGTTGGACAACTAGATAGTATGTGAGCTAAATGCTCGGGGTGTGCATGGCACGCCCTGCAGCTATCATCAGGAATGTCTTGGCTTAAAATGTGGCGACGGTGTGTTAAGGTGGAAATGACACCGTCCTGTCATGTCAAAATGAAACCCTCCGTACCACACTTCAATCCGGGCGATTTAAGGAAAGCAAACGTTAGCTCTCAAGACATTGACTGATCCTTCACATTTCTGTGGAAGATACCGTGCATCCTCTTATCGAGGAGCTGTTCACGAAAGTTTTTCTCTCGTGCTTTCTTAATCCGGGCTTTCAGGAGTGAGTACTCGAGATAGATAAGATTCGATGCATTTTTCTCACCCCTAATACTGAAGTTAAGTCCGAATGTTTCAACAGCCTCCTCCGCTGCTTTGCACAGAAACGCTCCTTTGCCCACTTCTTCATGATTCCTGACCATTTTAAGAAGAGGGTCTTTTCCATCTGCAACTCGATGTGCTGTACCTAGAATAATCCTGTTTTGAAGACATTCAAGACTCAATATTCCGCGACCACCTTGACGGCGTGAGATGTACAGTCGCGGAACGGAAGACTTAAGATACATGCTTTTGTTCATGTGCATAACCTTTCTTGTCTCGATATCAAGGGATCTGAGCTCGTTCTTCGTCAATGGAACTACTCCAAATGAATAGAGTAGTACCGGGACGGCAAGCATGTTCGTTGCAGATACTTTGTTTCTCGCCGACAGTTCGGAAGACCAAATTTGCCGGATATGTATAAGTCTCTTCAGCGAAAAGGTGTCGTATAGCGCTTCTATCGACGAGCTCAGGATCTTCAGGGATTACATTAAGTTTTCCTCGCTTCAAATAAACCTTGGCGCATTTGGCTAACCCAAATTCCATTCCAATTTCCTTAGTATATCGTTCGTCAATCCCTAGAGCTAGATGTAGATGCTCTTTGCTTTTAGCATAGATCTTAAGATCGTCTATGTAAAATACATGAGTCACCTTGTACTTTCGATCTGCAGGTTTGCCGCACAAGTACACGTCGGAATGGCGAAGTGCTAGAGATAGTGGCAATAATTTAAGGCAAAAGAGGAGTGGGCTCATCGTGTCGCCTTGAAAGACACCTCTCTGAAAGATGACCTTGTTAGTTAACACACGATTTTTTCCAGATGAGACAGTAAATCTGGTTTTCTAAAGCGGCATCAATCTCTCTATGCACCTAACTATTTGTGGATGAACATTTAAGATTTCCAAAAGGCAGATTATAAGTCCATGGGAGGTCGAATCGAAAGCTTTCCGATAATCAATCCAGGCCATCGATAGGTCACGCTGGTAGTATGCTGCATCTTTGCAGACACATCTATCGATGAGCAGGTTCTCCCGACATCCCGCTACGTTTTTCTTTGAGCCTCGTTGTTCATACATTTCTTGCCCACAGGTTCAATTCCCGAAAAATCCTATCATTTAGGATAGCTGTGAATATCTAATATAGAGTGTTCAGACAAGTAATTCGCCTGTAATTCTTCGGGTCAGCTAAGTTGCCTATTTTCGGCAGGAGTATTGTGCGCCCTTCCACCAACCACTAATATGAGGTGAAAATATGGGCCGAATGCTGATGGGTTGAAGAAAACTTCTTCCACCAGAAGGTTTTGATACAATCTGTATATAATATTGGAACATCTTCAGCTAATATTACTTCATGAAACTTAGGCGATTTCAACACTTTTCCTGTTATTGACAA
The DNA here is from genome assembly GCF_010883055.1 of Belonocnema kinseyi. Taxonomy (NCBI): domain Eukaryota; kingdom Metazoa; phylum Arthropoda; class Insecta; order Hymenoptera; family Cynipidae; genus Belonocnema; species Belonocnema kinseyi. Next base: position 107,973,409 of record NC_046664.1, on the reverse strand, counting down.
GCACTGTGAACGTCAAATAGGTAAAATGGTCATTTTTTCGTCATATTTGTTTGTTTATTTATAAAAAGTAGAAAACCTAATGGAAAAATCATGCTCGACAACTCTCTTAGAAATATTAACAGTTGTTTTCAAATTTTTTTTGTTTAAGTCGCTTAACATTTGTGGGCTGTACGTTTTTTTGAACCAAAAATGGAATGTTTTACCCACTGTGGGCTGGGAATGTGAGAATGAGATTATATGAACTCCCATCTAAAACAACGCTGCTGAAGGTTGTTTGAAATTCTCAGCATAAAACACTAATCAGCTATGACTCTTGGTTGAAACTAACCGCCTCCCACCACCACCCCCAAACCCTCGTTAATCGAAGTTTTGTTGGTCACTAAGGTAGGGATTTAATTTAGAAATTGGAAAAAGGTAAGGCTTGTGTTTTGACCGTATGTGCAACGTTTAAATCGTAAAAATAAAATTGGAAATGAGTAAATTCAGTTTTTGGAAAACCGGCAGATGTTGCAGTAAAATGTTTAATAACAAACCTTTTTAAAGAATGCGCAAAGAATATACAAAGACATTATCGAGGACGGAGCGCTAGATAAATATATTATCAAGCGTGAAGCGCGAGAATCAACAGTCGCGCGCCCTAGGCGCGCTCAAACTTGCGAGCGAAGCGAGCCGCGCGCCACGAGAATGTGCCCGCGAGGCGGGCGGATTTTTTTGGGTAAGTTTATCATTATTTAGCTCATCTGTTTAGATTTGCTGTAATGAAACGGCTACAGACGTTTATATTATGAAACATATAATATAAGAATGTCTATTTATTTTTTTTACTTTCCTTATAGCTCGATCTACCTTTCGTTGCTGTACCACACCTCCGACTCTACACGCGTTCTTACACTGAGTCCCTAACGGTCGAACCTTTCGTTACTCTAGTGACAAGCGTTTAGGCTGAACCATTTAATTCCTATTCTTAATATTTGTATATTAACCTTTGTGAGATGACCCAACGTGAAAATGAATTCCTTTGCTTTTCTTAGACTGAGTCACCTATTTATAATAATGATCCTCAGATTTTTAAACTAGATTTCTCTCCGTGAAGGAGCTTTAACAAAAAAGATATCACAATCACCAAATTACAGTTGTTGATGCTTTGACCTTGAATTTAAAAAATTTGGTGCACAAATGTGGGGAAAGTACAAAGACCGAGTGCGTAGCCTGAGGTAAATATATTATCAAGCGCGAGGCGCGAGATACACAGATAGTGCAGCTCGCAGTGCGAGAAACAACAAACGCGCGTCGCTCAAACTTGCGAGAACTTCCTATGGGTTCATAATTAAATATAGGTTCGCTGGGACTATAATTCACTCAAGTTTCAACCCGATAAAGAAAAACAATAATTTCAGTTGACAGCATTTGACGTGTTCTGCCCTATATACAGATAAGCTAGTAGGAGAGTCTAAGTTTAATTAATTTTTAATGTGTCGCATATGAAAACATGTTTCTTGAACCATCAATCATTATAACATTGAACAGTGAATACTGGTACTAGGTAAATAAAAAATGAATAAAAAAATCTCAAAACGAACTGAAAAGTGTTTCCATCCTTAAATACAAGTGAACTAGAAGAATATGTGCTTTATCTGCTTTGTATCTCTTCTGCCTTATTAATTTAATATCAAATTTATTTTTTATCTACTCATAGTTTTAAGCTTTATTTAGAGCTCTCTATAACCAACTGTGTATAAGCAATGTTAATCTAGTCGAAAATGAGCTTTGTAAGGTGCCTGTAAGCCCCTTTGACTGTGAAATTGTTTTTGGGACCAGATGCTAAATGGTTTTATTTAGATTAGGAAATCAGATGGGGACTAATTTGCTAATGTAGTTAATAACAGCTCCATAGAAGGACACATGATACAATTTACGTTCAATATTGAATTTTATAACATATTTCACATTCAACAGGAAATAATTTATTTTTATTGGCTGCCTAGTTGATAAAAGCCCGTCAATTCAAACTTTACTTCTAATAAATTCCTTGTCCCCATTAAAGTAAAAAAATGTTCATATATTTATCTAAGGACCAGAATTTTGTTTATAAAAATCTAATATCGTACTTTATGACAAAGTCAGTGTTCCGCTTTAGAGATTTAGAGCCAGTTTTTTCATAGATAGCAGTTGCTCCCAGTGGGAGCCTGCACAATTTGTTTAACCTATTTTTTAAATATGTTTCTAACAAGTTAGCGGGGGCCTCAACGTCTAAATCAAATGTCAACCACTAATACTCTTACCCCATTAGACATTCTTAATTGGGGAATGTTTAGTTAAGTAAATTAAAATTTGTTCAAAATCGTTACTAGTACAAAGCTTCCTGTACGAAAAAGCAAAAATGAATAGAAAATGAATTTAAAAAATATATAATAGAAATTCTGAAGAATCGTGAAGTGTCTCTGGCTCGGGAAGCCTTAAGCTAAGTGGAAAGATGATTTTCTTCCCGTGAAAAAAGTTTGCGCAAAATTACTTTCATGGTGTTTATTATGTAAGATACATCCTATCCTAATCTTATGCTTCTTAACATAGCAGACGATTAAATCTGGTCTTTTTCATATTATTGTTTTTTATTCTGACCTCTAACGGCAATTTTCGCTGGATAAACTTTATCCGTACACTGAAAGAAATTTTATAATAATACTTGATATTTCAATATTCATAATTGATATTTTATGTACTAAAACGCAGAATAAGAAAAATTGATAATGACATATTCAAATAATATAAAAGCAATTATAGGAATTAATATATTGATGTACAAAAGTTAATATAAATATTCTACAAATTAATGTAGTCAAAGAGAAAGTGAAAGGTAATAAGAGATATTTTTATTTTCTGTGATAGACGCTAACAGAAATTGTAATCTTCAATTGAGGAAATTGCGAAACACTATATTAAAAAATGCGAATGTAGCCTCACGATGTGAATCGAAGTACTTCGCGTTCCCCGCTAAACTAGTCGAGATTCATGTATGGACACGTGTTTTCCAGTGTTTTGTTTTTGAGACAAGAGTGGTAGTAATTGGCTAAAGTATACATTTTTTTATGATACTCAACTTACAAAATATAAAAGTTATTAGTTGAAAATTTCAAGGATTTTACCACTCAGGTTTTGAGCATCAGATTACAAAGCATTACTAAAGATTCTGGAAGGTTTCAATACATTCTAAAGATTTAAAAATATTTAATAGGATTTTTGAACGTTTTACAAAGAATTATGAACGTTTTACGAAGATTTTATGGATTTGAACAATTGAAAAGAGGCGTGTACATTAGTGGTCCAAAATCATACCTGTTTAAATTTTTTATGATTAGAGGGCATGCCACCCCCCCCCCCCCATTTCATGTGGTTGCCGGAAAAAAAAATCCCTTCAAGTTTTAGCCGAATCGGTTAATATTAAGACTTGCGCAAAGGCCCTGAAAATCCTGTAAGATTAACATGAAATTTTGGTTTTCGGAAAAATGGGATTCAGGTTTCTGTATTTAAACTTAGCTCGCGCAAGATATTAAGAATTCGTTAAGGAGTCTCTAATCAATCATTTTCGTTCAATTACTTAAAATTTTGATGCCCCCCCCCCCTTGTGCAGCCCCAAAAATGCCCCAAAAAACTGAAATTGACATTTTTGCCAAAAATTTACGCATAAATGCTCTATTTTTCCCTTTTTTGTCATAATTCATTTTTATTTGTCAAGTGGAATGTGTTTCAGTATATTTCAACTAATTAACAATGGTTTAAACAATTTATTTTTGTTTAAATAATTTTTTTTTTATCACTCATTGAAAAGTAGATTTTTTATGTTTGATTGAACAATTGGACATCTTTGTTTCAGCATTTAGTATTTGTTTAAACAATTAATTATTATTTAATTGTAAATTTTTCTTAAAAATAGGTATGAATCTCTATTAAAAAAAAATAGTTAGCTTTTCTGCTTATTATTAGATATCTGCATCATTTAGATACTAGTACCTTATTTTGTAATAAATTCTTATTTGTTTAAACAAATTTTGTTCGTTTATACAATTTTTTTCGAAAATAAATTTTGAATAATTCTATCTTTTGCAATTAATCTGGTAATTTTTCATTTTTGAGAGCAAAATGTTGTGTTTTAATTTCCAGTGACGTTAAAAAAATACAAAGATTTATAATTCCTTTGAGAATACTAAGAGCTATTCTGCGGTATCAACATAAACAAAAAAAACCTACTTTGAGCTTGCAGAGGACAAACGAGTGTGTCTACGGGGATGATTCAAAGGAAAAAATTATAAAAATAATTTTAGAACGACAAAATTGAATGTAGTTTTTATAGAATGAAGTATTACTAAAAAAAGTAAACTTTTCATGACCAATGTAAAAAATTTTATGAACAAAAAATTAGTTATTTGAAGCATTTGCTTAACGTTTAGATATTTAATAATAAGCGATATACTTAATTGAATTGAGACAAACATCATATTTTTGGATCACAATTTCAAATAAAATATTACATTAATATTTAGTAAATTTATGAAACAATAAGATAATGGTTTAGACAAAAATTTTTGCTCTTTACAATGACAAATTACCACGATAATTGCAGAAAAACAGAAATTTCAAACATTTATGTTCGAAAAAAATTGTTTAAATAAACCAAATTTATTTAAACAAATAGGAATTTCTTACAAAATAAGTTACTAGTATCCGAATGAAATCGATATTTAATAATGAGCCGCGAAGCTAAATAAATTTTTTTTAAACTAGAGTTTTCTACCTCTTTTTAAGAAAAAGTTACAATTAAATAATAATAAATTGTTTAAACGAATACTAAATGCTTGAAACAAATATCATTATTGCTGAAAATGATTAATTGTCCAATCAAACATAAAAAAATATACCTTTCTATAAGTGAGTACAAAAAACTATTCAAACAAAAATAAATTGTTTAAACAATTGTTAATTAGTTGAAAAATACTTAAAACCATTTCACTTGACAAACAAAAATAATTTACGGCAAAAAGGGTAAAACGGAGCATTTATGTGTAAATTTTTGGCAAATTTTGACAAATTCTTAATATCTCCCGCAAGCTAAGTTTAAATCCAGAAATCTGAAACCCATTTCTCCGAAAACCAAAATTTCCCCATCTTAATCTTATGGGATTTTCAGAGCCTTTGCGGCACGTCTTAATATTAACCGATTTGGCTGAAACTTGGAGGGAATTTTTTTCCCGGCAACCTTAGAAAATGGGGAAGGGGGCATGCCCTCTATTCGAAAGTCGGTTGTTTGGACCTGCATAGTTGTACATCACTAGTTTAAAAATATTTCACAACAATTTTACAAGGCTTTTAAATATTTCCAAAGATTTAAAGGATTTCAAACAGATTAAAAAGGCTACAGTACACCAGATTTCAAAGATTGTAAAACATTGGGAAAATTTGAAAATATTTCACTAAGATTTCAAACAATTCGATGATTTCAACGAATAAAAAAAATTCACAAATATTTCAAAAAATTTCACAGAGATTTTGAACATTTCATAAAGATTGCAAGGATTTCGAAGATTTGAAAATGGCGTTTACACCAGATTTCAAAATTTTCACAAAGATTTCGAACATTTCCAAAAATTGTAAAGCTTTCAAAAGATTTGAAATATTTCATGAATATTTCAAAGAAGTTAGACAATCAAATCAGGTTTTAACAAATTGGAGAAGATTTTTCAAGGTTTCAATTATTTCAAACTAACACAAAAGATTTCACAAGCAAATTTTAAACTAAGCATGCAGAAATACGTCATAAAAATTTTACAAAGATTTCAGGTACTTTAAATATTGTAGAGATTTCAAACATTTTACAAAAATTGAGAATGACTCCAAAAGAATTCAAAGAAATTTTAAGATTTCACAGAGATTTTAAGTATTTCAAGAGATTTCAATGAATTCCCAAAGATTTCAAAAGGTTTCAAGGATTTCATAAATATTTCAAGCATTTCAAAGACGACTTGTGTTCGAAAAAAATGAGGAAGTATTTTATTTATAGTTGTTTTTCTTATAAATGGTTGGCCTTGTAAATGTATAATAATATTCTTGATTTGTACAAAATTTGTATTAAGTTCAGGGCACCCACAATTTTTGTCCTAGTACTGTTACTTGTATTACCAAGCCGAATGTGAGGTGGAAACGAGGTGATTTAAAAAAAATTAAAAAGCTATAGATATTTTTTAATTTAATACAAGCCCAGTTTTGACCTTATTAAAACAGAATATTTTCCCATTTTGACTTTTAATTTTGAATGTTTCAAAGTCGAGTTATTAAGCACCATGCCGTTTCTCACAATTTTAAGAATTCTCACCATTTAGTATATAAGGAATCTTCAAACCCCTTCTCACAGCGTGATTTGCGTGCGATGCGTGTTTTATATGTATATGTTTGCGTACTATGTATAGAAGTGTAAAGGTTAAGTTAGTTACATCAGCGAATGTGTATGCTACATAGTTATGAACAAATACTAATAATTATAATGATAATGTGCGTATTTATGTGCTATAATTGTGCAGTCTGATTTGGTGGAGTGTCACACCGGTTTTACGAACTTGCCGTTTTCGTATTTTCGACTGTCACATTTTTTTCGAGTGACTCATAATTTTTCATATAGTCTTTAGCAAATTTCAGAATCCTTTCTTTAAAAATGTGGAAAAATTATTCCAATCTTTCTAATAATTGACATTATAGGCTTGCTTCAATTTAATATAGTGAATTTTAAATATCACATTTTCTTTTACAAGTTTTGAAAAACTTACGTTAATTTTCCACAGTAAATTTTTCATAGATAATTAATAAATACTATACTACTTTTTACTATACATACCTGATTTTCGTAAATCGTAAAAGATTATACTAAATTGTGATATCGATTTTAACGTTTTTTGTAACTAAATTTCTATGGGTGTAACATATCTCTCCTTCGATTTCGTATCGAGATATTTACAAATAAACCCTGAGGTGTTTGCAAACTGACGTACACTCACTCCTCATGTTTATTGGACGCCTTGCCGTCCGCCTATAACAGAATTTACTACTGGGGAGACAATAGTCCTAAAACCTTACGGAACTTCAGTGGATACTTCGCTATAATTATAAAGACTGAAATCCGATATTATATTTAATCATCAGCCACTGCCAGTTTTCAAGTGAAACTTCTTTTAGGATGGGAGTGAATTGAAAAACACGGGCCATTAAACGTATATA
>NC_046664.1:107964339-107966049 GCF_010883055.1 Belonocnema kinseyi | reverse complement strand
GCGCATACTTTGAATAAAATATTTGTTATCATTCTCTTGAAATAAATGTGTTTTTTTCTTGAAAAAATACCGGTTTCATATGTATACACCTGGTATATATGATAATATTAATATTTATATAATTTATATTTTATACTTGAAGTAACGTAACCTCAAAATACACGCATTAAAGAGGCGCGCAAAGTATCCAAATCATGAGAAACGCCAGCCCCGCATCGAAATCTGGAAATATTAAAATCCCAATCTCTTCATTTTATTTCCAAGCAAACAGAGATATAAATAGAACCGCCGAAGTGTTCCGACAGGCAATCGTGCACCTGCGAGTTTTCAAATCCAGAAGAGGAGAAATGGGTGGCGCGCGCAACCCAGGCATTTATATCGTCTCCTACCATATTCACACGGACATAGACGTGACATAGTATTGGACCACGTCTCGTTTCAGATCTGGGATCACTGGATAGTATACGTATTCTCTCAACAATATGCTGCCTGATGGTCAGCTGCTTTGACTTGTTAAGTGTGTGATAACGGGTCCGGGTCCGGAGTTCGCGCTCGAACTTTCGAACCTTGGCGGTAAAATTCCTGCCAGATGTGATGTAGTCAATCACACATTGAATGCAGGATGCGTACTTTCTTGCCCAGCCTATCTTTATGGCAAGTTGATGCATTCGTCTTTCGGTCTTATTATCAGCCGTTGGTTTTGTTTTTTGTTTCTTTAGGCTTGAGAGAAACCTTAGTGTTGATGTTTCTCCGGCTCGTAAAGCATCGCTCTTCATCTATTGGATGCCTGCCCGCGGTTGGTCTTAGTGTCGCCTGTCTTTCTTTGTTGCCGGCTTGTTCTAGCTGTGATAGAGTAGGCGTTCCGCTTACATAGCCCCTTCTACGGAGTAGTTCAGCATGGTTTCGCAGACGTTGCTGCGAAAAGTGCGATAGCTCCGGGTGTTTCTCGTACCACAGAGCATGCAGCCGTGCCATGTAACCCCGTTCACGGGCCGCACTCGCATCGTAGCACTCTAGCAAATCGTGATTCAGTTGCTCCGTCCACCCAAAGGTCGCGAGATCCCGCCAATCCATCGCATTGAATCCATTTTCATTGGCTCCCCCAGCTCTAGATTGGTCGGCATTGTTGGCCGGCCCATTGTCGGGAGACCTGCGCGTTCTGTTGTTTTGAACCCCACTTACTACAACTATTTTTGGTGTTGTCACTGTTGTTCCCACGAGAAGCTAGGGAAAGGGGTTCGTCCATCCTTGTAGAGCCCCGCATGCAAGGATAAGGCTGCGTACTCTGAAACGTCGCCCGGTATTCAAGAGTCACCGTTCTAGACACCTCACCCAGGTGCCATTCAGCTTTCGGCACGGTTTTCACACCTCCGCTTGGGAGATAATTCCCTCGGGACCACCCCTGGACAATTGTCCGCGACTGCCTATTTATTTTTATAACCATATTCAGTAGAAACCCTTGGTACAGGGACCCTCTATCCGCAGCCCGAGAACGCGTTCGGTGGCTTTGTCATAGGCCCTTCGGTTTGATTCTAGAGGAATCAAAACTACGGTACCATAGATGAGTTAGAGCATCAATTCCCAAACTTTTTTCGCTCTTTGTGGGGAGCGGTAGGCCGCCAACCTGATTTTTTTCAGAATACCGAAACCCAAGGGGGGGGAGGGCACCTGACTGCCATCTCAGGGTGGTGAGACGTGGCACATAGATGT
>NC_046664.1:107959952-107964239 GCF_010883055.1 Belonocnema kinseyi | reverse complement strand
TTTCGGGATTTTTCAGTTGCTTTTTCCGAAAAATAAAATTCCCACATCACTGTAAAAATTCCGAAATTATAACATTGCAATGTTATAATTTCGGAATTTTTAAAGTGGTGTGGAAATTTTATTTTTAATTTTCCAATTCGGGACTTTCATATTTGAACAATGCATTGTCGAAATATAAAAGTCCCGAATTGGAAAATTTTCGACAATTTATAATCTTACCGAATTTAAGAATTGCCGACAGAAAATTTCCGAATTATACGATATCCTGGCTAGACAACTCTCTAATTTGAACAATTAAAAAATAGTTAGTTAAAGAAATTTCTGTAACAGAATAATAAAATATTTTTAACGAGGAAAAAAATTTTTTTAATGTTTAAAGTTTCTAAAAATTATTGTTTGAATTAAAAATAACAATAATTGAACAAATGTATTTTTGCATGAAAAAAGTTGTTTGAAAATGTCCATTTTATTTTTGTACATTACAGAAAACGCTCGCAAAAATAAAATTATTATTTAAAAAAATAAAAATAAAAGTCGCGTTAAATCAGCCTGCATTGAATCCTGCAATGTTTGTTTCATTTGAAGCTCACATGTTTTAAATTTATGTTTTTATCACATTTTTATACAATTATTGTTATTTTAAATTAAAAAAATAATTTTAAAAAATTAAGCATCAAACCAAATTTCTACAATAAAAATATTTGATTATTGTATTTTTAATAAATAAATAATATTGACCACATAACTGTTTTCTCAATTTCAGCAATTCGGGAATTTTCTAGTTTGTACATTTTATCATTACACAGCATTCGGCCTGGAGTTTTATTATTCGGGAATTTTCAAATTCGATAATATTGTAAACTGTCCAGAATTTCATTAATCTAGAATGTTTTAATTCGGGATTTTCAGGTTTCAGCATTTTGTTATTTCGGGAAGTTTACAGTGTCAAAAATATTTAAAAAGATTTATAAAATTGCAAAAAAAATCTTGAAGATTTTGAGGCATTTAAAACTCCTGAAAAACTTAAATAATAATTTGAATTATATATATATCGAGTCAGCTGTATCAATTATAATGATTTAAAGTTTGTTTTAAAATATATTTTATGGAATATGATATTTTTTATAAATGTGCCAGTGAAATTTTGTTCGTCTAATTTTGTTTGCCAATGCGAAACGTAATCTGGCTTGGAACTGTCGTCTTAGCATCTAAAAACCGAAAGAACAATTTTCCTATCACTTGGAATTATAATTATATTTTTATAAAAACGTTAGAATATATAATAATTAAAAAATTGAAAAATACATACGAGAACTTGATTAGACGAATAGTCTAAAAAAGTCCGTAGAAATTGCACACCACAAAAATAAAAACTAAATAATATTAAAGAACTATATATAGACAATATAAAGAATGAAAATTATAATTAATAATTTTAGAATTAGTGGAAAATATATGAAACCGTAATATAAATTACTCGTCGACTTATATTTGTGGTATTTATTAAAACAACCAAGTTTTGCAAAGTTATAAATGTAAAAATGTTTTAATTGGAAATTTACTTTCTATCCAAATGATTCTTGTCCAAGCTAAGTTTACCATCAGTGCGCCTCGAAGGTGTGTCGAGAGTTGCTTACAGCGCTCCAAGTGGCTCTTGGCAAACTATTTCGATGGGAGCTTTCTACGGGGAGCGGTGGGTAGAGGGGAAGTGACTTTTTTCGCCGGACGCGCCGTCTATATTTATGGCGGGCAACTAGGCTCGCACCGCATCTACGTTTATAATATCTTTGTTTCTACTTTGCGGCTGTTTATTCTACTAGCTCCTGTGTAACCACTTCTAAAGATATTTTCATTCTATTTTGCTTCTGTATAAGTTTCAGCCCCCACATTGAAGGTCTTGCCTGTATATTTTTGAGTTTTACTTGCGTCTCCTTTAAAGCTCCATATTGTCCGTAGAATTTTTAAATTTTCTCTTAAGACCATGTGACGAGTGGGTCACGTGGCCAGATTCCTACCTTATCGCCACCTTTCTTATTTCCCAACTTATTTTCACACGAAGCGCCACACCGAGTTGAAAATTTGGAATAATAAATAAGAAGCAATAAGAAAGGTGGGTCAGGTCCTAAACTTTAATAATTATAAAAGAAGCAAAAAAATTATTTGCAACAAAAAACTCTTTTTATAATTATACGAATTTAGGAACAGACCCACCATTCTTGGTGCTTCTTGTTTAGTATCCTAAATTTTCAATTCGATGTGGCGTTTTGTGTGAATATAAATTGGGAAATAAAAAAAAGTGGCGATAAGGTAGGAATCTGGTCACGTGACCCACTCATCACATGGCCTTAACGCTCTTAAATTTTAACGCACAAAATATGTGGCGTCGTTGCCTCGACGCTTGCGCTCTCGTGACAGATACTGTGTTGTTTTCTCTAAAATTCCATCATCACAGTTCGTGAAAGCAACAGTTAAATTGGTTTTAAATAATAAATATTAAGGTGATAACACCGAAATGCGTTCAAGAGGAAAGAAATTTTCCCTAATCTGGTAGCTGGAAGTAAAAGGAAAAATGGAAACCAGCGCTAAGATTTTAAAGATAATTATAAAGAACGTAGATCCAACCCCCACCCCAAAAAAAGGTATCAAACACACGAGAAGAAACGTCAAAAGAAAAAGGTAAGAAAGATACAAGTATTTTGTATTGAGTTTTTTCTGTACCACAAAAAATAACTCCAAATTATTTACCCAAGGTTCTGAAAAAATAGATTTTCCTTTCACGCAATTTTCTTTTGCATTGAAGAAACGGGAAATTGAATGATTTCAGCTTAAAAATTTAGTAACTAGGGCAATGACAAAACCTTAAACATTGAATATTCTAAGATTAGATCATTGGAAATTATTTATACTTAAAAGCGTTCAAAATTAAATAATTAAAAATTGCAAACTTTTGAATTTGAACAATAAGAAATTCAAAGCGATCAAGATTTGGCAATCTTATAGTGAAAAGTAAATTGAATTTTTTTTTTTTTTTTTAAAAAAGACTTGATTGGCCAATCAAGTTCGACCAGTCCCCACGGTGGGCGCTCTGGCCAATCACAGGCATCGTAGAAAGTATACCTAAGAACATCATGACCTGATTCCTCAGTTTCAGGTCAGCCCTGAAGATGTGAACTGCAATGTTCACGAAACGTCGGCAAACAATTCGTAGTAGTTTTTTTTTACACGAGTGAAACCCGAAATATCTCTTTTTATCAAAATGAATCATCGTGAAAGCATAAAATCTATTATGAATCATTAAAAGTTGACGCTTCTGAAATTCTAGAACTTGAAATTGTTATTACCGAACAAAATTGTAATTTGACCTTCAAGCTAATTAGGCGAATTGTTATAAAATCAAAGAACGTATTTAATTATACTAAACAAACTTTCAAACTAAATAATAATTTTAAATGAGAAATATTAAAAAGGAAGAAAAATCTACTCCAGAACCTTGAAACTTAAAGAATTCGAATTTTATTTTAAACTGACAAAATTTATAATCACCAAAAATGGTGATATTAAAACTTTTTTTTAATCAAAGCCTTTAAAATTTCAATTATTTGTGTTTAGTTCAAATAACATGAAAACTAATAATTTTTAAATTGCTAATTAAACTTTCCCAAATTAAACCAATTTTCTTCGAATTTTAAAAACATGAAAAAAACTATAATTTTCTTTCAAAAACAACATATTTTCCTCTCGAGAGATTCTGCGATTTCAAGTGTACATCCCTGCTGATTTCAAATGGATTCGGTCAGCGATGGTTGTTTTTCATAAGTTATTCTCCAAAAAACCGACGTTGATTACAGTTGACTTGTAACCACTCTTAATAAGATCACCGATGGTTATAAATATATACCAAAGATTTGGATGTAACATTTACTTAAAATAATAAATTTTTCCTTTTGCTTTCAGCCTCCAGATTAGGACAAACTTCTTTCATCTTGAACCCATTTCGATGTTATCACTTTAATATTTATTATTTAAAACCAATTTAACTGTTGCTTTCACGAACTGTGATGATGAAATTTTAGAGAAAACAACAAAGTATCTGTCACGAGGGCACAGGCGTCGAGGCAACGACGCCACATATTTTGTGAGTTAAGATTTAAAGGCGTTAAGAGAACATTTAAAAATTCTATGGACAAGAATATACGAGGGTGGATTGATAAGTTTCCGGCCTGACCAAGAGATGGCGCCACTAGGCCTACCTTGAGGTGGCGTTCTATAGTACCATCCTTAGATAGC
>NC_046664.1:107953291-107959852 GCF_010883055.1 Belonocnema kinseyi | reverse complement strand
ATCAGCCTTGGAGGAGATTATGTTGAGAAATAAAAAAAAAATTCTTAAAAACGTTGTTTTTCTTGGTCAGGCCGGAAACTTATCAATCCACCCTCGTAGTGACAAGACCTTCAATGCAGTGGCTGAAGCTTATACAGAAGAGAAATAGAATGAAAATATCTTTAGGAGTGGCTACGTAGGAGCTAGTAGAATAAACAGCCGCAAAGTAGGGACAATACTTCCACTAGAAACGTAAAAGTAGGGCCTATATTTCTACTCGGGTATTCTTTCTAATCTCAGATATATTTTTGATATTTCAAAATATTCCGAAATATCCCGAAATATTCACAAATATGCTGACATACTCCTCAGTTTCTGACATATTCCTCAATTTCCCTTTGCGCTCTACACGTTTTTAAGGATTCCAAATTATTTAAAATGATTCTAGAAAATGTCAACAAATTCCAAAAAAGTTTATGTATTATTCTGTAATCACAAAATATGTTTAAGTGTTTAAAAGAATTTTAATGAATTTCAAAATAATCTATTGAAATTTAAGAATTCTTTTGAATTAAAAACGATTAAAGTTTATAAATGAATTTCAAAAGATTTCAAGTAATTTTAAAAGATTTTAGAAGAATTCCAAAAACTAGAAGAATTTTCAAGAGATTTTAAAGACTTTTAAGTACTTTTTATGAGTTCAAGGGATTTTTAGTCATTTCAATCGATTTAATATAGTTTCAAATTTTTAATAATTTTTCAAAAATTCAAGAATTTAAGGATCTTTATGTACTTTAAAAATATTTTTATGTATTTAAATAGATTTTTAAGAGTTTCAAAGGATTTAACGGGAGTTATTTGATTACAAATTTTTTAAGTTTATAATCGAATTCCAAAGTTTTCGAATTATTTAAATAGTTCAAGATAGTTTTCATGGGTTTAAGGGATTTTAATTAATTTTAAAAAAATTCTAAGGAATTTAGGTAGAATTTAAATGAGTTTTGAGATTTTAAGGTAATTCTAAAATATGAATAATGTTCTTGAATTCTTTAAAGTCTGTTAAATCTTTTGAAATCTTTGGAAATTTGTGGAAATCCTTTAAAATCTATAAAATTTTTGAAAATATATATTGAATTTTTTCAATCTTTTGAAATATCTTGAAATATTTTTGCATCAAATTTAAATATTGATTAAGTACATAAGATATTCAATAATAATTTTTAATATTTCTAAAATCTAAAACCTTAGTACATATATTATTATAAGCGTAGCAATATTTTTTACAGAATGGGTCCCAAAAATTTGCAGATGGCCTTGCACAGCTGCAGGTTATATTTCAGATTTTTTTGCATACTTCAATCTAGGCTAGCCGACAGGCTTTAGGCGTTAGGAATGCGAAACTTATAGGGTTCGAACCCCCGCGGCGAATAAAAACGTTCCTAGCGTACGATTATAAATAGGGTAGTCATTGTGTAATAGTAAATATTTGTGTCCTTAAACATGTGAACAAATATTAGAGTATAATAGTAATAATATAATAATACAGAAAAATAATTTTTTGGCGAAAAATCGGTAATGATTTTATAAAACTTTTCTATTTAATTTCGGGACTAGTTCAACGCAATGTAAAACAAAGACGATTTTAACTTTTATTAAACTATCCAGCATATCCGATATTATAGGATTAGTTCTGTAAAGTTTAATGGATATTTTTTCCGTGTGCAAAATAACTTGAAACATTACGAAAATGTCACTATGTCTTCTTCTTGCTCCATTTTGTTAATTTTTCGTCAAATAATTTTATTCTAAAGTAGGGGCAAAAATCGTATGGAAATATCCTCTACTTTACAACATTAGCTCATACAATTCTTAGCGTAAAGAGTCTCAAAGTAAGGGCTATATTTCGACTCGAGTTGAAGACCACCAGGTGCAGGAAAAAAAGCTGTCATCCAGATATGGACGTGGAAAATGTTACGTTCTTTCAAACTTACATAACTTGTTCACAACAAAAAGATTTTATTTTTGATACGTTCTTATTTTATACATATATTCTTTTATAAATATTCTTTTGATCAGTATAAAACACTTACATTATTATATTAAATTATTATTCGAAAATATAAACATAAACGTGAATAAAATCAGATACTAAACAAAAGAGGTCCATTATTAAGAGTTTGAAAATAAAAGGTTTCAGAATAGTTTCAACCATCGAAGGTGTTTATTTAAAACTTCGTGAATAATTCACACATTGTGTGAGTTGACAACGTTCCAAAGCTGGAGGTGGGGCATTCGGTTCCATCTTCACTAAACGAATTTAATTTTCACCACAAGGTTATTATTAATTTCACCATAATTAATTCAAGATCAATTTACAGGTCCTGGAATTCACACATTTAAAAAGTCACACGGAATCTCCTTTTTTTAACGAAGTGTCTCGTCGCACAGTAGGGTATTTTGGATTTGTTTGTGCAAATAATCGACGACTCGTCAATTTTCAACCGAATTGAATTTTTTTTAAATACTCGTGCATAAATTTACTGTCGGAGAGATACGCCACTATTACGGTTTGAATCATCAGTACATCAAAAAAACGTCGACCAACGTCGGCAGACACAAAAATCATAAAATTCAGATTCCGCGAGTAATAAAACCACGGATAAGAGTATAATGTCACTGATATACCAATTTAATATCGCATATAACTTTCTTTAATTATTATTGTTATTAATTTTACTAATCACTCGGAGCAGATACACACCCAAACATTTTCATCCAACGAGTCCGGAAACCTTACTTTAAAATAATACGTAGTACAGTGATAAAAAAATTTTGGTCGGTATTTACTTATTCAAATAATAATTTTATTAAAATAAACATAAAAATTGTAAGAAAAAAAGATTTAAAATTCTATAAAATACTCTTTCGTTGATTTCTTATAATAATTTCTTATAATAAACGTTTCTCGGTTGAATAATTTAAAAATTAAAGTAATAACGTTATAAACGTGTATTAACTATTATTTAAAACTTTTATTGCAAAAATAGAATGAGAATAGAAGGTTTTGCACTTTTAATGGTTGAAAACATAAATGACAATGAGCATGATGCATTGTTTGTACGAATTACCAAAGATTACTGACATCTGAATAGCCTAAGAATCGGCCAACGACTGCCGACGTTGGTCGACGTTTTTTTGGCGTACTGACGATTCAAACCGTAATAGTGGCGTATCTCTCCGCAGTAAATTTATTCACGAGTATTTAAAAAAAAATCAATTCGATTGAAAATTGACGAGTTGTCGATTATTTGCAAGAACAAATCCAAAATACCTTACCGTGCGTCGTCCCGAAATTCAGGGTGAATAGCCTATTCTCACCATTTGGCTAGTCGTGGCGAAAATTACGTTTTTTTTATACTCCTTTTGAGTTAGTCAAATACTATAAATACTGCTAGTTGTCCCTAGAAAAACAATTCAGAAACGAATAAAACTAAAAGTTATGTTATGTTTTATGAAGTGTAGTCCTTTAAGCTTTAACCAGCCTCCTGTCCTAGAGTTGTAAATGGCCCATGTGTTGAAAACGGCCATTCGGCGGCGCTAGTAGTACCTTTGTTCTAGTTTTTTTTACTGTTATATGTCTTGTCATTTTGAGCTGTTACAAACTCTTTAAAAAATATCAAGGAAACGGTTTATTTATGTATTTATTGTGAAAATGACACGGTGGATTTTTCTAAAAGTGTTTTTCTCTTTTTTATCGAATCATTTCCATTAATTATTGCTCCGATATGAAAATCAGGTTATTAAAGTGAACTCAGAGAACACCCGAAGATCCTGAATAAAAGAGTTAGAAGCTTTTTAATAATTATAAAAAATCTGAGGAAAAATGGTTTCGGTTTTATTTGCAAAGAATAATTTTAAGTTTTAAAGATTTTAATATGTGTGTTAAAAGAATATGGAAGATTTTGAGACCATTTTTTTAATTTTTCAAGATGTACAAACTTTTTAGAAGAGGTAGATTTTGTCAGGGTGTAAAAAAAATTCTTAAAATTCATGAAAATGTTTTAATTGATTGTTTTGTAAGGAATTTTAAGAGAAAATCGAAAAAAGATCACAAAGAATTTCGAATTATTTCCTAAAATCTTTAAAAATTGGGAAAGATTTTAAAGCAAAATTTTGCTTTATTACATAAATTTAGGAAAAATTTGAGTAATTTAAAGAGATATTTAAAAGTGCTGAAACGATTCAAAATAATTAAAACTTGTAAAGATTCTTTAAGAATGTTGTCAAGTTTCACAAAAATGAAAGACATTTTTTCAGGTTCCGAAGAAAAATTAAAATAATTTTTTATTTCGACAAATTAATTTTGAAGTGATTTTTTAAAAAGATTTTAGAAGATTTCAAATATATTCAAAGAAGAATCGGAAAGATTTTAAGTCAATTTTTTTAATTTTGCAGAATAAATAAAAAATGCGGGAAAAATTTTAATTATTTGTAGAAATTAGAAGGTTTAGAAGGTCTGACAAGATTTAGAAAAAAGAATTTTGCTTATATTCGGGTGCAAATTTTAAATCATTTTTTATTTGAAAAAAAAGAACTTTGAGAGAAAATTGAAAAAGGTTTTTAAACATAACAAACTGCTGGGAAAATTTAGAAGATTGTAAGGTAATTTTTTTAAATTTGGAATGATTTTTGAAAATTTTGAGAAAAATTCGTGTCAGTTAAACATATTTTCAGTAATTTAAGACGTTTTAAATAGATTACAAATATTTGAAAACTCGGAAACATTTTCGAAAATTTATCCAATATTTCTTAATTCCTTCACAACTTCTAAAAGTTCTAAGCATCTTTTAAAAGGACTCGAATTTTTCATGATATTTTGTAAAATCATATATTACGGAAAAAATGCTTTAAAATCTTTTAGATTCTTTTTTGACAAGCCCGAAATATTAAAAAATCTTTTAAATATTCTCAAGAATATTATGAAAATTATATTTGCATGAATTTAAAAGTTGAAAAAATATCTCATTTTAGAGTTCGTCATTTCATTGCAATAGATAACAATATCTTAGGATTTATCATATTCCTGAAATTTAAGTTTGACGAAGTTTAACGTTTGCCGAAAATAATTAATAAATTATTAATTAATGATTGATTAAATTATTTTCCTTATTTACAACTATGTTAATAGCTCATAAATTAATAATCAATTAACTATTTTCAGCAGTTCTAAATTTCGAAAAATGTTGTGGGTATTCAATAATTCGTTTATTTTACAAGTCGGTGAATTTTAGATTCGGATATTTTTAAAATCGGGATTTTATTTTTGTCAATTAAAGATCTTTTCGTTATTTGAAATTTGGAAAATTTTATAATTTGATAATAATATATATTTTTGGCATTTTTTTATTCATTTGTGTATTTGTTATTTTTATTTTTTTTATTTTTTATAAGTTCTGAATATCCATGCAATTTTTTTGAATGTTTGAATTGTGCCAATTATGCCGCTTTTCCTATATTAAAGAAAATAATACGTAAGTACATAAGTCTTATTTACTACCTGACTATACTATAAGAAGAGAACATGATTCTAAAGGGTTTTTCATATTTATTTTGTAATTTTTGTGCATTTTTTCTACGGTACTGCATGGTTTTGTAGAACAAAGTTACTACTAGCGCCGCCGCACGGCCGTTTTCAACTCTCGTGACACATTTTTTGCGTTGGGCAGTACAGTGGAAGCACTCCCCTGGCTTTAACTCATCCAAATAAATTTATATATTTTCTCTGTGTCACCGTAGTCTCAAGTTCGTTCGAAACATCCCTATGATTTCCGCGCGCTTGGATCGGATCTTACTTTTATCATTTGAAGCTCGATAAAACTATGAAAATTGTATATTTTTGTTTATTTATCACAGTTATTTTTATAATTTTTCCAAAAGTCTTCAGTTAAAAGTAATAGGACTTTTAAAATACTCTGTTTATCTGATAAACATTTTTCCGTAAAAAACATTTTTTTTTTGTGAAAATAAGGAATATTTTGGTAAAAAGTTTGGAATTTCTTTAAATGGGACTTTCTACTAGAAATAATTTAAGTCGCACCCATAAACCTTTCCAATATGTCATAAGGGGAAAGGCGGCCTTGTACCTGATCACAGAAATAATTGAAAGTCACATCCCCTACCCCATTTCCAACGCCCTATGAGTGGCGGCAAGGCACCCCTTGTGGAGTTGGGAAGGCATCCCTCTAACTCAGGGCTCGCCACTTCAAGCAGGTGTTGGCTGCCACGACAAGTGCATGGCTGCCACCAATTTTTTCTGTCATTTTTTTCTTCGTTTTCCAGGAATCGAGCGAAGGGTTACGGTCACGGTAAATTACGTCTCGTCGTCGTTCACGCCGGGGTTTCTGAACCTTTTTACTCGAATTTTCAATACATTTAATTTTATTTTTAATTGAGAAAGTGATTAAAATTTACCTGCAAATGGAAGCTGTCATAAAAGTTTTAAAAGGGAGGAAAAATTTGAAAAATTTTGAATGAAAATTCATTTTAAAAAAGAGAGAAACGATTGTCGCCAAAACCTTTTTC
>NC_046664.1:107947211-107953191 GCF_010883055.1 Belonocnema kinseyi | reverse complement strand
TAAACAAGCACCGTCGGGTTTCACTACGAACAACTTCCATCTATAAATAAGGCCGGCTCCCAGTAGCACTGCAGAAAATCACATCTATGTGCCACGTCTCACCACCCTGAGATGGCAGTCAGGTGCCCCCCCCTTGGGTTTCGGTATTCTGAAAAAAATTCAGGTTGGCGGTCCTACCGCTCCCCATAAAGAGCGAAAAAAGTTTAGGAATTGATGTTCCAAAGTGTATTCTTCGTTTTTCTGACATTTGAAACCGCCAGTTTTCCCATGGACAACCGGAAGAAGATATGTTTGTCGTCCGAGAGAGACTCCTCATCAAAGACTGTCTAGCCCATTATCTTGCTTTTCTGTTCATCCGAGCATAGAGTCAAAACGAGAATTCGGCCGTCCAGACTTAAAAGGTACATAAGTGGAATTTTTATGAAAAATGAGTTTTTAGTATAGATGGATTAATAAGAGTCAAACCATCGAAATATTGTTGTTACTAATGCTGACAAGGGCAGTGTTACCGTCCTTATCGAACACTCAGAATATACAAAAAACTGTCTGGATCTGTTAAATGATTTATCTACATATAAATTAATTAAAGCTGATCCTACTTACAGAATACAAGAAGATCTCAATAAGCTCAGAGATGAAATTTGGTTAATTGGTTTTATTAACTCTGACATAAGCAGAACTTTGAAATTTACTAATAGACGTCCTCCGAATTTCTATGGGTTACCCAAGATCCACAAACTTGATTGTCCACTGAGGCCGGTTACTTCCTTTGTTGGTTCTCCATTATATCATATTTAAAAATATACCGTACATCCAATTGAAACAACTTTAGGAAATTCACAATGTCATATAAAAGATAGCTGAAAGTTGGTAGATAAGATATTCAATTTCAAAATTCCAGAAGGATATTAATTTTTTAGTCTCGATGTTGTATCTGTGTTTACTAACATTCCAGACGAAATTGTATTTGAAGCTGTTACGAATAGAGGGAATGACATAAAATTTTACACTGAAGTACCATTTGAATTTTTTTATCAACATATTAAAATTGTGTCTTGAAAATGCGTACTTTGTGTTCCAAAACAAATATTTCAAACAGATCTATGGAGTGCCAATGGGTTCACCCATGTCAGGGGCAGTATCAGATCTGGTGATGAAAGAATTGGAATAGACAATTCTCAATAACAATCCACAGTTTACTCCTTTGTTCTTTTACCGGTGTGTAGACGACATTTTATCTTGTCTCCCTAGAGATCAAATTCTTTCATTTAAAGATCGAGCAGATATACAAATTTTAAATACATTACATACCCGCCATATAAAACTAATATTGTCAACAATTTGGCAGACCGAGCGACTAAGCTCGCACATCCGTCTTTTCATGAAGAGAACCTAAAAATAGTCAAAGACACTCTTAAAATGAATGGTTTTCCAATCAGTCTCATTAACAAACTAGTCGATAACCGTGTTAATATATTACTTTCTCATATCAATAAAAAAGATAAAGCTCACAATAAAGAAGTAGACTTGGATAGATCAATAATCTTACCATATAATACACAAACTTCTAGTACTTTTTAAAAATTATATAACAAACATAATATTAAGATAATTTTAAACACTATAAAGGTTGCATTTAATCTTTTCAAACGTCTGAAAGATCATATTCTTGATAATAAAAAAACAGATGTAATTTATAAAATAAAATGCATGGACTGCAATAAATGTTACATAAGTCAAACTAAACGTTACATACAACAAAGAGTAAATGAACACAAAAGAGCATGCGATAGCATATATACTAGCACTGCTCTTGACTAGCAGTCAATCAATTATCAGCACAGGTTTGATTTAAAATGTAAATATTTTAGCCACAGACTCATACTACTACAAACGAATCTTCATGGAAATGTTTTACATTATAAAAAACACGAATAATGTTAATTTATGAAGTGATATAAACAATATGAGTGCTATATGTAATAACCTCATCTATGCAACCAACTAATTTTGTAATAGTTGACATTTTTAAGTTAATTTAATAATTAGTTATTATAATATTCACGTTTATACAATAGCAATTATATATTCTGCAGTGCTCACTTTTTATCATCTTTACTTAGTCGAATGTAAGTGAGACGCTACATGTTTACTACTCTCTAAATCTGAATCAGTGAAATTTCACTGATTCAAATAGCTAGAAATGGGTCACTGACAATCAGTGAAAGGTTACTTATTGATTCAGTGAAATAACCATTTTTGAGGGTTGGCAGCACTGCACCATGTCAATTTAGCAATCATAATAAAATAATATTTTAGTACATTCAATGAAAGAATCATAGTAAAAACTTAAAACCCTTAAATATGATCAAATATTAAAAAAGGTGAGAATTTGTGATGCTTTTAAATAAAGAACAACCTCACATGTCACTTTAGTTTAAAGATTGGACTGTCATATATAAAACCGTGAAGTAAGTATTTACTATATGAGTTAGAGTATATTTATCCCGCAGTTAATTCAGCAGGCTTACAGCCGGAAAATTAAAAAATTTATTTCATTAAAGAATTTTTCTTGCTACTTAAGTAAAAGAGTAATAACAACGCTTAAGTTAAAAATTTAGAGGTTATGCTTCGAATCATTTACTATGGTGTTACTGAACTGATTAGTGAATAAGTCCGAAATCACTGATTATTCAGTGAAATGTCTAACTACTATTTCAATCAGTGAATTTTTCACTGATTCATATTTAGAAAGTACGTCACCTACCATCGACACAAAAATAGTATTAATATAATCTCCAACTTCCTTAGTTATTATAACACAAGTGAGACGCTACATAAATACTACGCTAATCTCCACCGACGCAAAGTTATGGTATTGTGACCATTATGTACTAATAATTTTTTCTTACATGTAGCCTTTATACTGGTCTGCTGTCATTCCGCCCATGAGACGACATTTAAACAGAACCAAAAATAACATCTTTTCGGGCTTTTTAACACAAAAAAGGTTTTATTTATGTTCGTCCAGTGGACGGAATCAAAACAATCAATCCTTAGTTTCAATATAAGTTAATTTCAATATATG
This sequence comes from Belonocnema kinseyi, assembly GCF_010883055.1. Taxonomy (NCBI): domain Eukaryota; kingdom Metazoa; phylum Arthropoda; class Insecta; order Hymenoptera; family Cynipidae; genus Belonocnema; species Belonocnema kinseyi. The sequence continues at coordinate 107,950,103 of NC_046664.1, read as the reverse complement.
GAACTTCATCAACTAAAGGTAACAAGTTATAATATTCACACTCATTATCTCATAGGTCTTGATTAATTTATATTAATTCTCTAAAGAAATAACTTAGTATTTAATATCACTAAATTGTTTAAACAGGTCATGTATGGTCTCTATATTGTAACAATGATGAAGACTATCGAAGAATAGTCAAAACGTCTTGTTTCTTAAATAACTATAATGTGGGGTCTTGCAGTTAGTTCATCTTTAATAAATACATAGACCAGTAATCAAAACTTCGAATTATTTCAAACCATTATCTTCACTTAATAAGAGAAAGTTGCATCTAACTGTGTTAATAAAAATAACGAATTATTAATATTCATTACAAAAAACGATTGTTTATAAATGAGGAAAGGCGAAAAAGTTGAAAAATCATCAGCATACAAATTAAAAAGCGCTTTAAGAACTTTGTGTATTTTTTGGCTAGTAAAAGTGATCGAGTGTAGAGCGAATTTACAAACGAAAAGAATCGCTTGCTCTTACGTATGTTTTAGATTTATGAATTAGGTCGAACTCTGATCGGAAGTCCAAGAAATAAGTCCCAGCTAGCTCGGTTTTACACTAGCGGCGATCGTTCGGGTAAGTTCGGACCAGCCACTGAATACACAGTTGCCCGCTCGTATGTCTCGTTGTTTTATTTTAAGACTGCGCTCGAGCTTTTCGACAGAAGCATCGTCCGAAAGTGTCTTTATGTTCTTTTTGCCTTACATTTTTGATTTTCCGCGACAAGAGAAACATTGCAAGACCATTTTTAATAGAAATTATTTTAAAAATAAATTTTCGTTTGCAAAATATGAAAAAAGCACATTATTTTTAATCAAATTGCGTATCTTAATTATTCAAAATTTTATTTGATATTAGAGCTTTTCGGGAAAGAGTTTTAATCGATTTTCTCAGTTTGAGCAACTAATCAGTTCTCTGTATAACCGTGATTTCTATATCAGGACAAGCCCTGTTTGCGCCACTGTAACACGCCTGGTTAAAACTGACGAGGTTCCTTTGATCTGGTGCAAACTAATATGCGTTATAGAGATTCGCGCCTCAGCAATTGTTAGGCTAATTCGAGGTTTCTCCAATTGCTCCTGGTATGCCTAATAGATTTTTTAGACACGCGAGACCCCTGAATGTGTCTTCGGGGAGATTTACAGCTAGAATCTAGACCGTCCCTTTCCGTATGTCTCCTTGTGTGTTGGAATATTCGTGTCAAGAATCGGTTCGTAGAGTGGGCTTTTGGAAGATCAGGTGCTCCGGAACGGCCAACAAATCTTCGGGGCTGCAGAGAATAATTTAGGGGCGCGCCCTTCGTGAGCTAATGCGTGAATATCCTTAGAGATTTCCTCCTTCAGCCTGTCCAGCTCCTTGGGAGTTAGACACACTTCATGATAAAGCAACGCAAGGACAGCTCTCACCAGAGCGTTGTGAATAATCTGTGTTAAAATAAGATTCTGTGTTTCCAGAGCCTTCTGCTGTTTTGATTCCTTGTTCGGGGGAGTGTGTTAGGAGTCCTTCTTCCTCTTGCACGCAGAATGAACTTATGGAGTTGCTCTAGATGATTCTTTTGCAGCCAACACTCCTTTTAAGGAACTTTAGTTGCTGTTTGAAAGCCGCACTAAGCTAGCTTTGCTTCTCTGGGCACCGCTACCCCTTTTCTTCTCGCAGAGAGCCGCGGTGATAGATCTACCACACTGTTGGAAAAAAGTCGATGAGTCACACCGATAAGTGAAAGTATTTTCCCTCTGAAACTGAAGCGTGTTATTCTACATCTCTATTGGTGTAAAGTTCGATGTCGAACGTGAGAGAGAACCTTTTTCATCTCGGGAAGTGCGATCATAACAGTTTTTGTATCGTTCCGGTGTGGAAGACCGTGTGAAGTTTTAATAAAAGAGCCGGTGTAAAAGTTTCTCCAGAACGTGGGATTTTTCGGGCCCCACCACTCTCCCCTTCACGATTCGTTTTTGGTGGCTAACTATCTATTAGGAGAAGTTTTAAAGTAAACTGAAATTTGCAGAGTGTCAAGATAATTAAATTTCATGCAAATTTTCCATGTTATATGATTATAAAAAGAAATAAGGAAATTAATTCTTATTAAACCTTCTGGAGCAATTTTTTAAAAGTTTATGTTGGTTTAAACAATGTGCTTAAAAATTTTTGTAAGTATAAGAGATATTTAGGAATTTTGAAACGATTCGAAACTAATTAAAACTTCTAAGGATTTTTTAAAAGAATTTGTAAGGTTTCACGAAAACGAAAAAAAAATCTTTTAGGTCTCTACGAATTATTAATGTAATTTTCTTATTTTTAAACACTAATTTTAAGGGACTATTTAAAAAGATTTTAATACATTTTAAACGATTTGAAAATTTTTTAATCAAGAATCTGGAAGATTTTAAGGGAATATTTTTTATTTTGCCAAATTTAAAGAAAATCAGGAAAAATTTGAATAATTTTTAATGATTAGATGGTTTAGAAGGTCTGATAAGATTAGAAACAGAACTTTTTCAGGACTCGTGTGCAAATTTTGTATGATTTGTTATTTTAAAAATGTACTTTGAGAGAAAATTAAAAAAGTTTTCTAATCATATAAAAGGATTTCAACAAATTTAAGAGAAAAGTGTAAAAGATTTTAAAGCAGAATGTTCCAATTTGGTAAAATTAATAGATAATATCAATCAAATCCATTAAATTAAAGCAATATTTAGAAGAATGGAAGAGATTCAGATCGAATTTTAAACTTAAATTCTGTTAGAAATTTATATTTTTCTATCAAATATAATAACTAATCATACATTTGAATGAATATTAAAATATCTACCTCCTCTTTAATTAAATTTTAATTTAAATTTAATTTCAATTGACTTTCAG
>NC_046664.1:107946009-107947111 GCF_010883055.1 Belonocnema kinseyi | reverse complement strand
ATAATTGGGAAAGTAGAAATAGCAGTGGCGTGTGTATACAGAAGAAGAGGGGAAGAGGAAGGCTGGAGAGTAATAAGGAGATGGATGGAGGAAAAGAAGGAACAATTGGTTTTAATAGGGGAGGACTTAAATGCATGGACTTGCGAACAAGGGGGAGGGTTATGGGATGAAGAAAAGGAAGCATTTATAAGGAACTCCAAACATAGAGAGACGGACAGGGAGGGGAGGAAGTTACTAGACATGATAGGAGAAACAGGATGGTTTATATGCAATGGCAATATGAAAGGAGATGAGGAAGGGGAGATCATATTCAGAGGAGAGGGAGCAACAGTAATAGACTACATCCTGGCTGAAGAAAGAATGCGGCATATGATAGGGAGTATGAAGGTAGGGAATGAGATAGGGTCCGAGCACTTCCCGGTCATAGTTACACTAAGAAGAGGCGTCAGTAAGCGCGGCAGAGGGAGAAAGGAAAAAGGGTGCGAACGAAACACGAAAATGGAAATCTGGGGGATAGATAAATTAAACGAGTTTAAACAAAAGATGGAACAGGAGAAGGTTAGGTATGAAAAAGAGGAGGGAATAGACTCGTTAGTTGAAAGGTTGAAGGGGTCCATTGAAAAGGTAAAGAATGAGCTGGGTACTAATGAAGAAAGAGTAGGGGGAAAGAGAGGCTGGTGGGACGAGGAATGCTGGGAGAGTGAAGAGAGAATAAAAGAGTGTGTGAGCAAATGGAGAAGTGGGGAAATGGAGAAGGAGGAGTATAACAGGAGGAAAAAAGAACATGAGAAGATGCTGGAAGTAAAAAGACAGAGGGAAAAGGAAGAATATAAAGCAGAGGTAGAAAAAGCCATCAAAGAAGGTAGGGTGTGAGGTCTGATAAATAGGGATAGAGGGGAAAGGAAGGGCGTTAACGAAGAAATAGAAATGGAGGAATGGAAGGATTATTTTAAGGGTCTATTAGGGGGAGACCAAAATAAGATCAAAGGGGAAAAGTGTAGGATAGTCCGAGGAGAAATGGAGGAAGGAAACGAGATAACAAGAAAAGAAGTGGATGAAGCAATAAATAGGTTAAAAAGAAACAAGGCGACGGGAGAAGATG
>NC_046664.1:107940775-107945909 GCF_010883055.1 Belonocnema kinseyi | reverse complement strand
GATTAGGGTGAAAATAGGAAAGAAAAAAGGGCAGGTTTTCTGGACAAGCCGAGGTCTAAGGCAAGGGTGCCCTTTGAGTCTGTTACTATTTAGTATCCTATTTTCAGACTTAGAGGAGAAGCTAAAGGAGAAAGGGAAAGGAGGAACGGCCTTGGGTAATAGCAAACTATACTGTCTAGCATACGCGGACGATGTAGTTCTATTAGCAGATGATGAGAAGGGGATGAACCTAATGATGAAATCTTCGAAGAGTATGTGGGAACAAAAGAGCTGACGGTGAACGTAGATAAGACAAAGGTGATGTGTTTCAGAAATAGAAAGAGCAAAATAAATTACGTTTGGAAGATGAACGGACAAAAAGTGGAAATTGTGGATGAGTTCTGTTACCTAGGTTTTTGGTTTGAGGCAGAAGGAGGAAACGAGCTGCAGGTGAGAAAAAGAATTGAATGTGCGAGTAAAGCAATGTGCCAAGTATGGGGTATAGGAAAGAGAAGGTTCAAGAACGATTGGAGATTGAGGGTCTGGTTGTTTGATGCGTTGGTGTGGGCGGTGTTGTGTTATGGTGTGGAGATCTGGGGATGGAAGGAACATAGGAAAGTAGAGAGTATGCATGAGCGATTCCTGAGGTGGGTAATGGGTTTAGCTGGAGTAGCCCAGCATATATGTTAAAAGAAGAGTTAGGAAGAGAAAATACGGTTACTAGACAAATTAGGAGAGCATGGAGGTTTGAAGAGAAGCTAAAAAGGGGAGAAGGAAGTAAAATTGCACAAGCATGTTTCGGTGAAATATGGAACAATGAAGCGAGAGGTAATGTGGGAAATTCAAAATGGGAGGTAGAAAGGAGAAAAATGAGAAGGGTGTGTAATATTCGAGAAGGGTTTATGGAGTGGCAGGACATAGAGTTAGAACTATTGGTTAAACAAGGAGAAGAGAGATGGACAAAGATTATAGATTCGAGGTACAATAGATGGTATATGATGGTCAAAGGGTTGACGGAACCAGAATATCTGCAAAAAATAAAAAGGGAAGAAAAATGGAGTAGGGTTGTACGGTTCAGAATGGGAGAAGGGGTGAGAGCATGCAGATATTGGATAAATGAAGAGGAGAATTTATGCAGAGTATGTGGATACGAAATGGAGTCATGGGCACATGTATTAGAGAGATGTACAGGAGAGGAAGAGGGACAGTTGAGTGTGGATGAGTGTGTAAGATGGATCTTGGATGGTAGTGGACAGGGAGTGATGTGGATGAAGAAATTGGATGTAGTAAAGAAAAGCAAGGGAGTAGGGCAGAGCCAAACGGGTGATCCTGAAAAGGGACAGTAAAACACGAAAATTGTTTTCAATATCGTGGAAAATGCATTTTTTTATGGTAAGAGGAAACGGAAGTCCTGGAAGCTCGCTCATTTTAGGAATTAATATCACTACTGTTACTATTGTTTATCCTACGTAATGCGAAAGAGTAGAATATAAGTAGTAGTTAAGTTAGACTGAGGATGGAATTGTAAATACATGTACAGGGAGCGGTGGCCCTCAAATCCGTAAAAGGGAGAGATTAAATATATACATACATACATACATACATAATTGAAATAATCAAATATTTATACCAAAGAAACAACTTTTTTAATGTTTGAAGTATTTAAACATTATTGTTTAAATTTAAAATAATAAATAAAAAAAATATATTTCTGGATAAGATATTTTGGTTGAAAATGTATATAGTATTTTTTAAATCACAAAAGTTCTTCTGAAAAATCGAAATGTTAATTAAAACACACGTGTTTTTATATATTAATTTGTAGGTAAAATTTTTTGTATAATTTTAATTTTAAATTCAAACAATAATTTTTAATACTTTAAATATTAAAAAAAAATTTATTTGATAACACTATTTTATTATCGTAGTTTTAATAAATAATTAATATTGATTAAGAAACAATTTTATTTGAGGAGTCTTATTATTTGGGAATTTTCAAATTCATTAATATTATAAACTGTTCAGGAAAATTATTAGTTTTGGAATTGTATTTTTTGGGACAGAGAGTTTTACCGAGTCGGGAATTTTATTTTTCGGGATATTTCAGCCGTCCCCATAGAATTACAGAAAATTTGCTCTAATTATAATTTCGGCGCTCGATCTTGTTGATTTTTCCCTACAGTATTATTAAAAAGAAATGTGTATGGAAATTTTTGATATCACAAAGTTAAAGATATTCTCAATTAAAAATTTAAAAATTCGCTGAACATCTAATTTTTATTCTTGGGTCTTGGCAATTTTTTTCTAATCCATTTCAGTGACTGGTAAACAGGGGTGATTTTCCCTTAGAAAATAAGTGATTAAAATTTGAAGAAATTGGGTAGGCTTTTTTGACATCTAGTTATATAAAAAAGGTAAAGTGTAGAAAATTTAAAAACTAATTTAAGAACTATTTATACTCTTTCAAGATACCAATACAATTTACATAACACTAATTGTAAAATTTGCAAATTTGTAGGCCTTCAGCTTAGGAACTTGAATTTTAACGTTAAAAATGCTTCATTTTCAGAATACAGCCTTATTGTTTGAATTTTCAGAATTTTTCGAAATTTTTCGAAATTGTTAAGGGGCGAAAAAGTTTGAATTTTGTAAAAATTAACAAATATATATTAAAGGTTCACTCAAGGTCATTTTTGTTCAAAAAGCTTTTTCCTGAATAAATTAACTCTTATTGTTTCCGATTTCGTTCTGTCACTCAGGGTAATTTTCTGTGAAAAATATTGATTTACAAACAATATTTTTCAAACAATAGAATGGATTTCTTCGCTCGAGATGCAAACGTAAATTGTACTATAGTAAAAACAACTGAAAAAATTTAGACAAAAGCCAAATTTGGTATAAAAACAAACCTTTTTTGACCTATAAATACTAATTTTATTCGCCGAAAGATTTTGAAAAAATCTCTTCGAAACACTTTTATTGCAAATATTTAATTGAAGAAAAATATTTGTTATAAAAATAAAAATAGTACAATTTTTACATACAACTCTTAAAATAAAATAATCTGCGTATGAAACCACAATCCAATCCGACTATTCTTTCAAAAGTTATCCGATATACAGACAACCACAATAACGACGACGTAGACGCCAGAGAGACAGACAAATACCGATGTAAAAACTTGTTTTTCTGATTCAAGGAGCCTGAACACGTCGAATGAAACTCTTCTTATCATGGATAAGAACGTGATAAAATAATCATGGGGCCTTGAAAAAGTAGCGTTTTTCGCCTCTTGACTTTTTTCCATATCAAGCTTTTTTTGCTTCAAATGTCCATTTTCGTTTGGTTTTTTGGATTTTGAAAATCCTTTAACTTTGTTAAGTATGATTTTATCAAAAAAAGTTGTGAGGATGAATTGTTCATATTTTTTTGTACCATAAATAGCTGTCGATAAAATTTTCAAATTTTGAAAAAAGTGGTCTCAAAAATTTTTAAAAAGCTTCAACTTTTTGGATTTTTATCAAAAATGGCTTTTTAACGAACTCGATCTTTCTTTTTGGTCCCTCGAACAGTGTGTCAAAGCCCAATCCAATCGGACCAGTCTTTCGAAAACTATCCAGCATACAGACAACAACAACGACGACGCCGGACAGACAAACAGACCCCGACGTAAAAACTTGTTTTTCTGACTCACGGGGCCTCAAAACGTCGACATTTGATAAAATCAAAAAAAAGTTATTTGTCATAAAAAACTAATACCTTCTCATTTTTTATGAGAATATAGAAATTATCAACAAGATTTGTAGAAAATCTTTCAAAGAATAAAATTATTGTTCCGTAAGTTACAACCGAAAAATTACAATTTCAAAAAAATGAAAGTTGTTTTAAATATTAAGCTAGACTCGCGACTGGGACAAATCAGAAAATGAAAGTAAATTTGAAAATTGAACTGCAGTTCGAGTATTAAAAACTAAACAGTGATTGATTCTACAAGGTGATTCTAGATCTGTTCAAAATGATATAATTTACATATTTTAACGTTAAAATTTGCACTAATTTAATTGCAAAGCCTTAGTAGTGACACAAGTGTAAAGTTCGAATTAATAGCTTGTTAAATGAACGCAATTTCAAAATCTTTTTGAAGTATTATTTCAGTATAAAATATTCCATTTTTAATCTATTTGGTTTGGAAATAAAAAAAAACAATTTTCAATAGTAAACAATTTGAAAATGAATTGTCACAATTTCAGAGTGACAAATTTAAACTTGGAATTTTACGGTTATAATTGTTTAATTTTTTTTTTATTTCGAAGGTAAAAGTATTTAATTTTGATTCTTAAAGAACAATTAAATAAGCATTAATTTAGAAAAAAATCAAATAAGCTGGAGGTTTCTGAATGTTACAAAGAAAAGAACAAAATTTGGAGCTCCTCAAGAATTTTGAAATACTAGGAAAACAATAAAAATTTCTGGGAAGATTTAAAATGATTTTTTTTTTTTTTTTGAAAAAGTACATAACTCAAAGAGAATGTTTAAAAATATTTCAAAACATTTCAAAAGATTTACAATATTAGAAAAAATCTAGAAGCTCTTAAAACAATTTTGTGTGCAGGATTTTACAAAAATGTTAGGAAAAATGGGAATCAGTCTAAAAGACATTTAAAAGTTCCGAAAAATTTTTTTAATAATTATGAAAGATTTGAAATAATTTAAAAGAGAATAGATACTTTTGATGATTTTGAAATGTTTTCAAATGTTGACTTTTTATTTTGCAAAATTACATAATTTTAAGAGGAGGTATAAAAATATGGGACCACTGACAAAAATTCCGAAAGGGATGAATGAAAAATCCCAAAAAATGAAATCTCCGTACCTACGTAATAACATTTTTAAAACAAACTTTGCAGGATTCGATTTATATCAAAATTTATTTGTATTATTTTTTTTAATAATAAAAAATTCGATTTTTCAGATCTTTTTTATGTTTTTTTCAAATACTATGCACATTTTCAAACAAATTTTATCATCCAGAAATATATATTTGATTATTGTGTTTTCAATAAATAAATAATATTTAATAAACAATTTTTTTAATTGTTTAAATTCAGGAATTTTCTAGTTCGGATATTTTATGATTCAGGCATTTTCTTTGGGG
>NC_046664.1:107938807-107940675 GCF_010883055.1 Belonocnema kinseyi | reverse complement strand
TGAGCAACAGAAACAATTGTCGAGAATATAAAGTTCCAGTATATGCGGCACTTCCCATTCTCGACAACTGACTCAATTTCCCTAGGAGCATTTAGAGGAGCGCTATTAAGGTGAATGCCGTAGGAGTGACAGAAATGATAATAAAGCACGCTTAGTGCCGCATTGTGCCTTTGAATCTAGGTCGTTCCCGCGTGAATTGAACAACTAGATAGTATGTGAGCTAAATGCTCGGGGTGTGCATGGCACGCCCTGCAGCTATCATCGGGAATGTCTTGGCTCAAAATGTGGCGACGGTATGTTAAGGTGGAAATGACACCGTCTTGGCATGCAAAAATGAAACCCTCTGTACCAGACTTCAATCCGGGCGATTTAAGGAAAGCAAACGTTAGCTCACAAGACATTGAATGATCCTTCAAATTTCTGTGGAAGATACCGTGCATCCTCTTATCGAGGAGCTGTTCACGAAAGTTTGTCTCTTGTGCTTTCTTAATCCAGGCTTTCAGGAGTGAGCACTCGATATAAATTAGATTTGATGCATTTTGCTCACCCCTAATATTGAAGTCAAGTCCGAGTGTTTCAGCAGTCTCCTCCGCTGCTTTGTACAGAAATGCTCCTTTGCCCACTTCTTCGTGATTCCTGACCATTTTAAGAAGAGGGTCTCTTCCATTTGCAACTCTATGTGCTGTAACCAAAATAATCCTGTTGTGAAGACATTCAAGACTCAATATTCCGTGACCCCCTTGACGGCGTGAGATGTACAGTCGCGGTACGGAAGACTTAAGATGCATGCCTTTGATCATGTGCATAACCTTTCTTGTCCCGATATCAAGAGATCTCAGCTCGTTCTTCGTCCATGGAACTACTCCAAATGAATACAGTAGTACCGGGACGGCAAGCATGTTCGTTGCAGATACTTTATTCCTCGCCGACAGTTCGGAAGACAAATCTGTCGGATGAGACGTTTGTATCTGCTTCGGAGAGTATCCTTTATAGATATCCCATCCTGAATGCGGCTCTGTGGCACGCCCAGGTATGTATAAGTCTCTCCAACGCAAAGGTTTCGTATGGCGCTTCTATCAATGAGCTCAGGATCTTCAGGGATGCCATTAAGTTTTCCTCGCTTTAAATAAACCTTGGCGCATTTGTCTAACCCAAATTTCATTCCAATTTCCTTAGTATATCGTTCGACAATCCCCAGAGCTAGATGCAGTTGCTCTCTGTTTTTAGCATAGATCTTAAGATCGTCCATGTGAAATACATGAGTGACCTTGTACTTTCGATCTGCAGGTTTGCCGCACAAGTACCCGTCGGAATGGCGCAGTGCTAGAGATAGTAGCAATAATGTAAGGCAAAAGAGGAGTGAGCTCATGGTGTCACCCTGAAAGACACCTCTCTGAAACGTGACCTTCTTAGTTGTCACACAATTTTTGCCATATGAGATAGTAAATCTGGTTTTCCAAAGCGGCATCAATCTCTCTATGCACCCAACTATTTGCGGATGAACCTTTAAGATTTCCAGGCCATCGATAGGTCACACTGGTAAAATGTTGCATCTTTGCAGACACATCTATCGTTGAGAAGGTTCTCCCGAATCCCGCTACGCCTTTCTTTGAGCCTCGTTGTTTATACATTTCTTGCCACACAGGTTCAATTGCCTGAACAATCCTATCATTTAGGATAGCTGTGAATATCTTATAAAGCGTTCTCAGACAAGTTATTGGCCTGTAGTTCTTCGGGTCAGCTAAGTTGCCTATTTTCGGCAGGATTATTATGCGCCCTTCCACCAACCACTCTGGAATCGGCTCTTCCGACTTCAAATATGAGGTGAAAATACGGGCCAAATGCTGATGGGTTGAAGAAAACTTCTT
>NC_046664.1:107934265-107938707 GCF_010883055.1 Belonocnema kinseyi | reverse complement strand
TCACACATTGAATGCGGGACGCGTACTGTCTTGCCCAGCCTATCTTTATGGCAAGTTGATGCATTCGTCTTTTGGTCTTATGATCAGCCGTTGGTTTCGTTTAACGGTTCAGATCGGCCAAAGCTCTCGCTACATTATACATACAATAATTGATAGCCCAGAGGTCGGATTCACCGGAAAAATGTCCACGAAGCTCGTCATCCATTTCAGCCAGATCTTTAGGCTTCAGAGAAACCTTGGTGTTGATGTTTCTCCGGGTCGTAAAGCATCGCTCTTTATCTATTGGATGCCTGCCCGCGGTTGGTCTTAGTGTCGCCTCTCTTTCTTTGTTGCCGGCTTGTTCTAGCTGTGGTAGAGTCGGCTTTCCGCTTACATAGCCTCTTTTACGGAGTAGTTCAGCATGGTTTGGCAGACGTTGCTGCGAAAAGTGCGATAGCTCCGGGTGTTTCTCGCACCACAGAGCATGCAGCCGTGCCATGCAACTCCGTTCACGGGCCACACTCGCATCGTAGCAGTCTAGCAAGTCGTAATTCAGTTGCTCCGTCCACCCGAAGGTCACGAAATCCCGCTGATCCATCGCATTGAATCCATTTTCATTGGCTCCACCAGCTGTAGATTGGCCGGCATTGTTGACCGACCCATTGTCGGGAGCCCTGCGCGTTCTGTTGTTTTGAACCGCACTTACTACAACTATGTTTGGTGTTGTCATTGTTGTTCCCACGAGAAGCTAGAGAAAGGGCTTCGTCCATCCTTGTAGATCCCCGCATGCAAGGATAAGGCTGCGTACTCTGAGAGGTCGCCCGGTATCCCAGAGTCACCATTCTAACCGCCTCACCCAGGTGCCATTCAGCTTTCGGCACGGTTTTCACACCTCCGCTTGGGGGTTAATTCCTTCGGGACCACCCCTGGACAATTGTTCGCGACTGCCTATTTATTTTTGTAACCATATTCAGCAGAAACCCTTGGTACAGGGACCCTCTATCCGCAACCCGAGGACGCGTTCGGTGGCTTTCTCATAGGCCCTTCGGTTTGATTCTAGAGAAATCAAAACCGAACCGAAAATATATATATATATTATTTATAGTATCCTTTATTCAATTACTTATTTTGGTTGACTCGTAAACTATATCCTAAATATCAATTTAGCTTTCTCTGCACAGTAAAAAAATGTAAAAAATTATACCGAAATCAATATCATTTTGATATGCAACAAAAATGATACCAAACTAAGAGCATTTTGATCGGCCGTAGTGAATGATCGACTTTTGAGATGATATCGATCTGATTGGTGATCATGTATGTAGTCTAACCAAGATGGCTGACGTTCTTAGAGTACTTTAACATATATGCAAGCTTTTCATAGTTCTTGATCGGGTAGTGTACTTGAAAAGTTTAGAAAATAACAAAATCTGATATTTTAAGATATCACCTGTTAAGTGTAGTTGTCACGTGCGGTTAGATCCGCAACTTATACTACAAACTTATCATACAAACTTAGATGGCGCATCTTTTTTTGAAAGAAAAAATCTTGTAACTTCCTTCGTTTTTGAAATAATTAAAAAAACACGAACTTTTCATAGCGTAAAACGTTCGTATTTTTTTAACTTAAACTCGCTCTAAGTCAAAAACCATGGGGACTTTTAACTTATAATTTTAACGAATTACGCATAAAACTATATTTTAGCTTTAAGAGGAATTAAGATTTACCTTTTTTGATATGAAAAAAAGTTATTACTTTTTTCTGGGTGAGGGGAGGAGAAATATTTCAATATTTTTCATGGAAAAGTCTATCGAGTTAAGTTTTAACAATCAAAAACTTCCAGTGGGCGAAAGGTTCAGTAGAATCTGTAGAAGTTTTTTGTAAAGTTTTACTTCAATTGAAGGAGCCGTTTATGAAATTTGATGATTTTATTGTTGTGCGCGCAGTGCCGTGAGATTGAACTCGTGGCGGAGACTTCCCGAGTCGAAATATAGGCCCTACTTTGGCGCTTCAATTGGAAGTATTGTTTCTACCAAAGATATTAGAAACGTAGATGCGTTACGAGGCATCGGAGTGGGGAATTATATTTATAGGACATCACATTTTCTGCCCTATCGAGGTGCTGCCCTCATCGTACTGCGAAGTCGAATTCTTGTTTTCTCATTCTTCGTAAAGTATGACGGTAAAGCAGTAGAAAAATTTTTTGAGGTTAGGAAAGTTTCACATGTATGTATCGCTGAATTTTTTCAGATCTGAAGCTTGATCCAGGTTTTCGGTATGGTCTTTTTTTAATTATAAAAAAAAATTTTCTCGAAAAATCATATTTTTAATTTTTAAAAAATATATTATAGAAAGACATTTCAAGATAAACAAGTGCTGAAAGCATTTTTCTTTGACAATTTTTTTTTTTTTTTTTTTTTTTTTTTTTTAATTGAAATAATCAGGCTTCCGTTTCCGGTACCGATCGCGAAAGAACTCTTTTTGTCAAGTGGTGTATTTTAGGGTTTGGTGGAGGAAATAAGGGTGAGTGGATGCAGAAAAGGCAGAAAGTGCGGAGATCGAGTGTAAAGAAAGAAGGGTGAGTGAAGGCAAAGGTGTGAAGGGTGAAAGTGAATAGTTTGAAGTGAAAATTTGGAGCGTGGGAAGTTTTTGAGGTTAGGAGTGAAAAAATAGTTGCTTGGTCAGGGGGGCAAGAGGTAGGAAATAAAGGCGGGAAACTTCACAGAGCTTTGGGTAAGGTAGGATGCCGAAGACGCGAAGTCCACAAACTGGCGCCAGAGGGCAACATTTACTGGACGATCGCACAGAGCAGAAAACCGTAGTGGCTGCAACAGCTGACGTTGCTGAAAGCATTGAAAGTGGGGGGATGGGTGACGTTGATCGCAGTGACAGCAGCGGTGATGAAAGTACCGAGAAGTTGACCCGGGTAGGGAGGGTAGCGGATTCAGGTTCGGGCAAGCAACGGGGAAGGCCTTCAAATTAACAGCGCCTTAACAAGCTAGGCAACGCGGGTTCGAACAGAAGTCTGGACGAATGGCAAAAAAAGGCAAGCGCGACTAGCAGTGAAGGGGAGGAAAAAAGGAAAAGAGTGGCTGGGGAAGATGAGGTAGAAAGGGACCAGGAGAACAAGAGAGTGAGAATTAAAAGGAAAACACCAGAGAGAGAGAGAGAGGGGATGGGGGAATGTTTGAAAAATTGGAAGCTCTCATTAAAGGCTTTAGCGAGGAAACAAGAAAGAGATTGGATGAAATGAATAGGGATATGTATAGGCAGGGAACCGATGTAAGGGGGGAAGTGAAAAAGGTCAGAGAAAAATGGGAAGAATGGGATAAACGTTGGAAGGAGGAGAAAGACAAGGTTTGGGGTAAGCTAGAGAGCATTGAGAATAGACAGAGAGAGGTTGACGAACAGAGATCTAGAGAAATAAAGCAGTTGGAAGAGCGGGTATCCAGTCTAGAAACTAGGAATGAGCATATGGGGGAAAGAACAGAGAATGAGGAAATAGTTCAAGGGAATGTAAAGAACGTCCGAAGTGAGAATGAAAGATTGAAGAAAAGACTCAGTGAGATCGAAAGAAGATTAGAAGGGGAAGAAAGGGCAAAGAGGAAAAATAACATAGTAGTCAAGAGATTAAAAGTGGAGAGTGAAACAGGAGAAGTGGAAATAACAAATCTTTTTCGAGATATTAGAGTGCAGGTAAGGGTAGAAGGAGTCAAGAGAATGGAGGGTCAAAAGAAGGAGAAGAAGGAATGTTTCTAGTAAAAGTGGGGAGTGAGGAGGAGAAAAGGAAAATTATGGAGAGAAAAATTTATTGAGAGGAAAAAGGGAAAGAATTGAAGAAGATCTGACATGGAGGGAGAGGAAAAGGAGATGGCAAATAGAGCAGAGGGCTTGGGTAGAGAGGAAAAAGGGCCATATGGTGTGGATAGGGAGAGACAGGTTATGGATAAATGGGGAGGAATGGTGCTGGGATGAAGAATTAGAAGAATTAAGGAAAAAAGAACAAAGTCTTGAGAAAGGTAGGGGGAAGGGAGACGAAAAAGAGGTTAGAAATAAATCAGAGGGGTTTCCAAGCGGCAAAGGGGAAACAAAGTAAAGAGGAAAGAAGAGGGAGGGGAAGAGAGAAACGTGAAAATAGCTTTCTGGAATGTGTCAGGTATGAAGAACAAGAACAAAGGATTCTGGGAGGAGTTAGAAAAGTGGTATGTGATTATGGTGAGTGAAACTTGGGCAGATGAGAAGGACTGGAAGGGAATAAAAAAGATGTTACCGAAAGGTTATGTGTGGACAATGCAAGAAGCAAGAAAGGAACACGTTAAAGGCAGAGGGATGGGCGGCATGGTGTCAGGGGTGAAAAAAGAATTAGTAGTAAAAGGGAGAAAAGATGGGAACATGGAGGAAAAGGATGGAACAATGATAAGAAAAATTATAATTGGGAAAGTAGAAATAGCAGTGGTGTGTG
>NC_046664.1:107908842-107934165 GCF_010883055.1 Belonocnema kinseyi | reverse complement strand
TTGTGAAAATTTTTCAAGGTGAACAAAATTTCTCTTTCTGGTTTACGTAAGGACACGGAAGACTAGCTATGTATTTTTCATAGAAATAGATGCACCTCGGGGTTTTTATTTTAGCCCCGAGATACTAGTTAACGTAATGTTAAAGAAAATTCAAAGTGGTCCTCAACTTTCAGATCTCGACGCAGATTTTAGATTGAAGCGAACGAGATTACTTGAGGATGGTTAATCAGTGATCATCAGGGGTATCTAGATACAAATAAAAAGGATTAACTACGTTTGCAAATGTATAATCTAACCGCCTTATAAGCAAAATCAATACAGAAGGCGTTTGTGATATAGTTACTGTAAACACTATATTGATTTTCAAAGCCTTCATTCTGAAACACATCTGATATACAAAGTGTCTAAAAAGTGCCGGGACGGTTGGATATTTCCTCAGGTAAAATATTTTTGAAAAAAGTAAAGGTCATTCTTGAAGTAAATTTCAACGAGGAATTCAATAGTGACCTTCATTTTGACCTTGAAGTTGACATTTATGGATTTTTAATGGTCAACTTTGTTTTTTTAAATGCAAACCCCCTTTTTACATCTGCAATCGATAGAGCAAAAAATTCTACGTTCAGGTACGTACCCAAGTCATAGGTTAATTGTAACGTTCAAGGTCAGTTAGAGGTTATTTGTAATAAACAATGTTTTCCAAGAGGTCAGTGTAATTCCTGAAAATTTTTCAACGAGAAATTCATTGGTGAGCTTTGTATTGATCTTGGTTGGAGCGTTTAGAATATTTTTAAATCATAAGGAAATTTTTCATTTAAAGTTCCAGGTGTTCTGTTGAGAGTTCTGTTCCTTCCCGAAGAGTTATACAGTGCTATACCGTTTTTCGAAACCTAAGTGTACATACTTACTATCTTTCGCTAAAAGATTACTATGGCGCAAGCTAAACTTTCGGAACGAGAGAATGTATCTGTATTAATGATGCGTGGTTGGGGAGATCGAGTTTGATCTTATGATCAAGTTGGTTTGCTTTTTAATCGCACTTTTCGTAATGGATAAGAGTTAAATCCTGTCTCAAAATCAACAATTGAAAAAACTGTAAGGCGCTTTATGAATCATGGATCTATCAAGGACCTTCAGAGAACTGTTCGGCCAAAATCTGCAAGATCTGAGGAGGCGCAGATGGACATAGCCCAAGCATTTGTTGAAAACCCACATCTTAGTTTACGTCGAGCTAGTGATGAGCGTGACGTTGCTCCTGAGACAGTGCGAAATATTTTAAAAAGCATTAATTTCCATCCATAAAATGTTCATCTGATACAAGAGCACAATGAAGACGATCCTGATCGTCGGGTTGAATTTTGTGAAATTATGATGGACAGAATTGATAGAGATCCTCTTTTCTTGTACAATACAGTATTTTTAGATGAATCTACTTTCACTTTAAAAGGTGAAGTTAACAGGCAAAATTGTAGATATTGGTCCGACACAAATCCTGATTGGATGTTGGAGAGTCACAGACAATATCCACAAAAAATTAATGTTTGGGCCGGTATCTTGAATGATACATCGATAGGCCCTTTATTCATCGATGGTAATCTCAATGCCCGTGCATATGAAGAGCTTCTTAGAAACCAAACTGTACCAGGGAGGAAATTGGAAGAAAAGGTAAAATCGAGTGGCCTGCTAGATCTCCTGATCTGACGCCTCTCGACTATTTTCTTTGGGGTTATTTAAAGAACAAAGTATACGCAATGCAACCGCGAAGCTTAGACGAATTTCAGAATCGGATTCTGGAAAAGGCTACTTTGATTGATAGGGAGATGATTCGTAATGCTGTAACTCATTTTTACAATCGCATAGCTTTTCGTCAAGAAGTTCAAGGTTTTCAGTTCGAAGATCTGCACTGAAGCGTGAGAGGCAAGGGGACTCACGCTAATCAAACACCTCAAAAGAAATAGAATTTACTACGTCCACGGCGTTGTTCCTAGGTAATGCTAAACGTAAACGTAAACTGCTTGGAAAACACCTTGAAAAACCCTTAAAGATTATCACCAATATCAATACAGAGCTCACAAATGAATTTCTCGTTGAAATTTGCTGCAAGAATGACATTCACTTTTTTCAAAAATATTTTACCTGAGGAAATATCCAACCGTCCCGGGATTTTTTAGACACCCTGTATATTACCTAAGCGAAGCTGCAACTCATGATGTTAATGTATAAACAAATCCCTCAAGTTAAAATATACTTTGTCACCTGTAAGCTGTACAGCGTACCATAACAGGATTTAATTTCTAAACTTGTTAAGATCTAATTTAAATTGTCATCAATTTGTTCAGCTACATATAAAACCAAAGTTGTTAAAAACTTTTGAAGATCTTTGTGACAAGTAAAATACGTTCATAATTTTTGTTTGAAACGTGTAAAGTTCCAGTTTTTTATTTAGGTTTAAACGAGTAAGTCAGGAAATGACCGGGTAAAAACATAAAAATTACAGTGAATTTATTTTTTGAATGATTTTTTTATTATTACGAAAACTTAGCCAATTACTTAACATACTACTTGATATAATATAAAAGTAATATAAAGTTGATCAAGTTCACTTAGATAGTCTTTAAAATGGCTACCATTCTGACGTGAAATTGTAAAGTTTGAACTAGTTCTAATTTTTGCTGTTTGAATTTTAAGGATTATTTATTTTAAAATCGTTTTATTTTTATACTTAAATTCGAAAAATTTGATTCATAAAACTCTTCACTTTTACTGTTTTAACTAAAAAATTCATAAATTGACAAAGTACGATGTTGAATGTTTATGCTTTAAGCCTGCTCCTAGCTACTTTTTCACGTTTTAAATAACTTAAAATAAGTCCATGCTTTTAGACTAAGGTGGATATAGATTTACCGCTGTTTACATGCATTCTTATTTCTTGATCCTCACTTCTATTTCTACGATAGCGCAATTTTGGACGTACTGGCGAACGAGATAGAAAGCTCGAAAGCGGGAGAGCGAGAGAGCTAACAAGGGAATATTCGCATCTCAATCTACTTAAACTATTACATAACTATCACATAACTATTTCTTACAAATCTATATACTTATAAACGACCTACGTTTCCCTTTTTTCATTTCTTTTCTACTTCAACCTTGCTATTAACCTGTATCTATTCTCCAATTTCTTACAGTTTACTTCGGTACCCTCTCCTATATATTAAAAGTTTGTGACGAACTCAATGTGCTGATTCAACAAAACTCTCCTGCATTCTGAGGACATAGAGCGCCGCAAGGAAGCCGGCTTTCTGCGTTTGGTCCGAAAGTGTCTTGGCATCCTAGTGACAAGCAAGGATGCTTTTGTTAAAATTAATTTTTATATAGGACAAGCACATTTTTTTAATCGTCAAAAAATAAGATTAAAAATGAAAGAATGAACTTTTTGGAAAACGGCGCAATTTACAATACATTTTTATTTAACAATATTTTTAGCAGAAATTGTATCTACAAATTTGTTTCAAGACACTTTACACTAGGATGCGTCTTTTTGGTTTAAATCGTAAAACATATCATTGAAAATAAACCAATTAAATTTATGGAAAAATACACAATTTATTTTAAAAACAAGACAATGAAAATACGTACGTTTCAATACCATTACTTATTATGAATTGCAATAATATAGTGGCTGAGTAACTCAGAATAAAATTTAGTGCAAAATAAGGAAAAATTATATTAAGGTAATCATAATAAATAAAATTTTTTACCTTATTTTGCAATGTCTGAATAAGAAATCCTAGGACGAGGTATAGAGTTAAATGTAATGTACATGTGATATACTAGTGTACAAAAGAGAATTCAGAATCACCAAATGACTGTGTTCATTGCTTTGACCTTTAATTTTAAAAGGTATGTGCACAAACGTGGAGACAGTACAAAGACGGAGCGTTTTGCGCGAGGTAATCACACTATCGAGCGCCTCTAACCCTTTTTTCATAACTGTGGACACCTCTCTCCTTTCCACAAAATCATGCACATTATTCATGCTCAAACCTTTAGTTCTTGCCCATATTTCCAGCCTTCATTTGGAATCTCGCATATAATATCTTGTTATGTGTTTGCACTCGTAAATCCTACCAACGTGCTGTATTAAAAGTTCAAGTTCGTTTGAATTAATTAAGAAAATAGAGATTCTTTAAAATACAATTTATTTGAAAGAACATCCATGTAAACTCCACCATTGTAAAAAATGGTACAAAGGGTGGTTGCAATCTCAGATAATAAATATTAGGCTTATAAAGTTCGTAAAGATTGACACATAAATTTAGTTCAAAATGCACGCGTTCACTCGTTTAAGTCTCGGAGAGTACTGACCATCGGGGGGGGGGGGGGGGCTGAAAAGCGTACTAGGCAAATTCCACTGTTGCTAGAGAAGTAAAGTCGAATACATTCAAATTTTGGAAAATTGGCAACAGCGGAACGTGCCCTGAAAGTGAAGCATCAAGCAGTCCTAGGTACTGAGGTATAAATTGCAGGAAAGGTGAAATGACCATGCTGGGCCGTCATCGCAAGCGGAGCAAGATCCCAGGGTTTATTAGGGTACAGAGGCTCGTATACCGTGCTTAATGATCCTTCAAATTCAAAGGTCTTGAGACCAAAACTTACATTATAAACAGACATTCCAGACATTTCGAAAGCAGAAGCAAATAATCTCATAAATAGTGACAATTTTCAGAAAGCAGATGCTACAAAATGAGAAAAGCGCAAATGGCACGTACAGCCTTGAAGGATGAGATTGAAGACTACACAGAAAGATGAATAGTCGAAATACAACATTGTGAAACATTTATACTAGTCTTTGAAGGTATAAACATTCCGCCCACTTTGAGAGAACATGTTTCAATACGATTAACTACAACAACCATAAACAGGTTATACATTATAGTTATTTAAGATGAAGTAATTTTGATGCATTAATGTTTTAAGAATTACAAAGTTGGATAAGTAAGAATAAATAAACGTTTGCTTAGCAATAATTATTGTTGAAAATAAATATTGTTAGATTATAATCTAACAATTGCAATAAGATGGTCTATAAGTCTAAATTCATAGGAAAAAATAAGGCGACAATTACTCCTACTCAGGTAGTTTGATCAGCTCATTATCTATCGGTAGCAAACAGATCTTCGTCAAAGGACGGTTGGTAACATTAGAACCACCGATATTAATGGAGACGAATGTGGCCACTCCATCCTTCCCTGGATGAAGACCTTCTATTCGACCCAATTTCCACCGTTGGGGTGGCAAATTATCATCGCGAATAATGATCATGTCTCCAGGTTTAATTTGGATGGTACCTGATTGTGACCATTTGTTCCGTAGTTGAAGTTGACACAGGTACTCTTTATGCCATCTTTGCCAAAAATGCTGTAATAGAAACTGAATGTGTTGGTAGCAATCGAGTCTATTTTTCCGAAATTCTCTCGAAATTCTTCCGGATTAATCCCTCGAGAGATTAGGTCAGCTGGATTGTCTTCCGATCTAACATGATTCCAGTTCTCGTTCGTGAGTTCTTGAATTTCACTGGTTCGATTGGCGACGAATGTTTTCCAACGACTTGGCGATGATTTGATCCAACATAAAGTGATTGTGGAATCAGACCAATAATATTGTTGGTCAAGATGTAAGTCCAGAGAAGCCAACACTGTTTCCGTTAATTGAGCAAGGAGCAGTGCAACCTGAAGTTCTAGCCGTGGCACCGAGATCCTCTTCAATGGGCCACTCTAGATTTAGCACATAGAAATTGTGTGGTGACATGATTGAGCTCATTTGTCGATCGGAGAAATATACATGCTCCGTATGCTTCTTCAGATGCATCGCAGAATTCATGAAGTTGGACATTTACATGATTTTTGCAAAGTACAAAACATGGCACTGAAATTTCGTTCAGTGCCTTGAGTTGAGTGCTGAATTCCGTCCATGGAGAATGTAGATTCTGTGGTAGAGATTCATCCCAATCAAGTTGAAGATCCCATAATCGCTGTAAAATTATTTTTGCACGGATGATTGCTGGTCCCATGAGACCTATAAGGATCGAAGATCCCAGCGTTTTTGAATCCTTGTCAGCCTGAATAATTCGTCCAGACGTAGAATGACCCGATTCATTAAACGCCTGTGGTTCGTTGGAAGCCCATTTTCGAAGTTCAAATCCATAAGAAGACATACTTATTTTCCTCTCCTACCTGTCGTAAGGCACGTCTGGCTAAATATGGAGCCGAAGCAGTGTCGTACGTAACTGTCTTTAACCTAAAATGTTGAATAGATTGAGAAGGATCTTTTCTCCATAAGATTCGCTGAAAATCGAGCTGCTTTTCGTTAATTTTTACCTGACGATACATTTTAGTGATATCAGCAGATAGAACAATGGAATGTTGACGAAAGCGTAAAGTTATGGAAAACAAGTCATTTTGAACCACTGGGCCAACCCTTTGTACCTGATTGAAAGATAATCCGGAGGTGGTCTCTGCAGACCTATCAAAGACAAATCGTACCTTCGTCGTTGTGCTTCCTTCCTTCTTCACTGCTTGATGTGGGAAATAATTGACATGCCTGTCACTGTTAACTTCGTCGGAGGGAATTAGTTTCATGTGGCCTTGTTTTTCGCAATCTTCCATAAACTCGATGAATTTTTCCCTAAATTCCAAGTCCTTGATTTGCATTCCATGGAGATAAACCGCTTTTCTGCAGTGTGCAGACATTCTCCGAGTTCATTGATCTTGTCTTTGAAGTGCATTGTCACGGCGAATCGTCCATCCTCATCTGGCTCAGTAGTGAAAAGAAAATGTTCCAATTCATCATGATGATCAAGCTTTAGAAAATTGTTCTTCAATTTATGGTTCTCAATCTCCCAAAATTGTTTAACTTGATCATGCAATTGTTGATTTGTTATTAAATTACATACTGCTTTCCTCGTACACGAAGGGACCGGCATGGGATCAGCGACAATCCATCCTAGTTGAGTTTTCTGCAAAATTGGATGATCTCTGCGCAGATGTTTTTGACCTACACATATAAGACTATAGAAAAGACTCGCACCAATTAACAGATTGACAGGACGAGTTTTAGTAAACAATGGATCCGCAAGAACAAGACCTTTCGGAATTTCGAAATCACTTCGACGCACGGGAAGGTTTGGCATGTCGTCTGTGATTTCCGACGCTACTAAACATTTTATATTTCTCGAAAACTTTGTCGACCATGAGCTGAATTTAATATTTTTACAGTACTGTGGCTCTTGAATTGCTTTAACTACTCCCGAGACCACAGTGCCCGAATTTGACATTTCAATTTTTAAACGATGACATAATTTGCGTGTGACAATATTAACCTGGGAACAAGAATCGAGTAACGCGGGGCATTCATGAAGTTTACCACTACTATCTTCGACCCAAACTATGGCTGTACCTAACATGATTTCTTCATTGGCAAGAGGATCATTTAAATTCGTAAGCACTGTTGATGTCTTGTTCACAGGTTCTAAATGTGGAGCAGGCAATTCGACTTGAGTATTAGAATCTGTCGTTTGAGGTCTAACAAAGTAGTCAAGATGAAGCAAAGTATTGTGCTTCTTGTGACACTTATTACGCGATCCGGCATTACATTGTCTATTATGACGACCAGTAATCAAACAGTTAAAACAGAATCGTTGTTTCCTAACTTCATCAATCCTAGATTCAATCGGAAGCGCTCCGAATTTTTCGAAGTTGTATAATGAATGCGACGCTTGACAAAGAGGACAAATTACTTTCGTCGTCGCGTGGGATGTAAGACGTTCAAAGGACTTTGAATTCGTATTGTTTGTACTCGATTTTTTTTTTATATTATTAGACTGATGCGTTTTTGTTTTTTCGACGGAGGTTCTCTCTAAATATTTACAATGATTTTCGAGGAATTGAATCATATCTCTGAATGTAGTTTTCCGACCCTCATTCAGAGGATTTTGATCTCGTTTGGAAAGTAGTCGCTTTTCCCACTCGCGTTTTGTAAAGGAGTCTAACTTTGTAGTTAACAGGTGGATAATAACTTTATCCCAGTTCTCAGTGGTTTCACCTAATGATTTTAATGCCAACAAGTTTTATCGTGAACCATCGTTTTAAAGGAATCGCGAAATTTAACCCAGTCTTTGTAAGACTCGTCAAACTTTGGAATTTTAATTGTGGGTAAATTATAGTTGAGAGAGTTCGCTGACAAAAGATTCGCAAGGTCAGTGAGAGCT
The DNA here is from genome assembly GCF_010883055.1 of Belonocnema kinseyi. Taxonomy (NCBI): domain Eukaryota; kingdom Metazoa; phylum Arthropoda; class Insecta; order Hymenoptera; family Cynipidae; genus Belonocnema; species Belonocnema kinseyi. The sequence continues at coordinate 107,925,902 of NC_046664.1, read as the reverse complement.
GTTGATTGAGAATTTTGATCAGTACCTAAAGAAGAACTTGCCCTACTAGAAATCGAGTTCGATGTACCCTTTGTCGCGTTTGTTCAATAAATGTTTTCGCTTGTGAGAATACCTCAAAATACGTGATTTCAAACTCATCACGTTCTCGGCATTCTAACACCTCGTTTTCCGGCACAGTTAATAATTCAATCTCATTTTGTATTTGATTAAATTGATCATACAATGGTTCAAATTTGTACAATTGAATAACTCATGTCCTTACTCCTTGCGTTTTATCGTACGCATCAAATTTATTTTTAAACCTAGTTAGGCTACCCTTGACTGGAGTTCTTTTTCTCTTCCACTTTTCCAACAGCATTTTTGCAGATATAAGGACTCAAGTCGAAGAGCAAATAAATTCAGAAAAAAGGAATAGACTTGGAGACTCACTGAAGGAAATGCTGTCCTCCAGCTTCTCTGACGTCCTCGTTGTCCTCTCCGTTGTCCGAGAAGTTGATTTTTCTCTCAACACATTGCATGAGGGATATCATGCAATGGATAGGTTTCACTTCACTGGTTCGCTTCTCATTTGATCGCAAATTTGGTGCAGTACTCAGCTGAGCCCGTGAATGTGACGTGCTCTCAGCACGTCGAACAAAACCACACAGTGCAGGCCACGTTCAAGCAGTTCACAGGGAGTTCACGTTGTATTTCTTTTTTGTTTTACAACAAAGTTCACGATTCACTATTAATCGATGGATTTGATCTATTTGTTAGAGTAAGCTAACAGAAAACTCATTTTTTCGCAATCAAATTTCCTGAGCTCTCACACTTCACCAGAAAATTTACAACACAGTTCAAAGAAACAAATTTCCTGAGTATTGACAGTTCACCTGAAAGTTCACAACACAGTTCAAAGAAAGGTTTTAGTTCAAAGTGAAAATTAATCCGCGGAATAAATAATTCACAATATTCACTATTCACTTTTTATTTGCGGATTCGAGATCCGCCTCGAAGGACCAATGTTTGCACTCGTAAATCCTACCAACGTGCTGTATGAAAAGTTCAGGTTCGTTTGAATTAATTAAGAAAATAGAGATTCTTTAAAAAACAATTTATTTGAAAGAACATCTATGTAAACTCCACTATTGTCATTCGTTCTCTTATCTCCTCTGACTTCTCTTGCATGTCTCTGTTCACATGCACGACCATTATATTATACCTCTGTCTTCCCATCTTTGCCTCTTCTGCTATTGATCCTTCTACATTCCAGTAAGATATCCACCATTCTTTCCTTCTCTCTTTTCAGGTCCCTTTTTGTTTTCTACTTTTCATTATTTTCCTCTCTCACGTTCCTATATCTTGTCGTCTCCCGTCATCTCACTGTTTACTAAATCGTTCCTTTCTTCGTCCTAATCTCACCACATTTCGTCTTCCGCTGTTTTCATTAACTTCCGTTAAAGTTCGAACTGTCTACTTTCATGAAACTTTCTGTAATTTTCAGCTTTTTCAGGGCTAGTATGATAGAACATTGCTTAATACTAGACATAGCGCTATACTTGATTGGTTAGTCTTATATGGAAAGTTTCGTAATATTGGGTTGAGTCTTTAAACTTGAGGATACATGCGTTGAAAAAATTGTCCTTCCATTTTCTTGGAAAGTAATGACATTTCTGGGTCCAATTAGCCACTCTTAAATTCAGCACTGATGAATTCTAGCGACAAGTCAATTATTTTGACTACAAATAAGTGATTAAATTACTTATTTTCACATTATATTGTCACAAAGTAATTGATTGAATGCAGAGAATTCAATCACTTATTAACATTAGTAAAAATTAAAATTGATTTAAATTTATAGAGTAACTAAAATAATTGCAAATTCAGTCATTCAAAACTCAAATGTAGGATTGCTAAGTTAGAAACAAAAATCATTATTAGTTGAGCAATTATATGTTATATATATATTGTAACTTCCGGTTTTTAGCCACAGTTAACTTAGATAACAAATTAAATTGTTATAATTATTTTTAATTAAAATTGTGGTTGCGCATGGAGGAGGAATGAGATTTTATGCTCTTTGATACTATATTTTCTTGATAAAATATTCCTACTCTATTTTATACATTATATTTGCCCTGAGCTAAACTTATTTTATAAAAAGAAACAACTCTTTGGTTGAAACTGCAATACGCGTACAGTATCGGTTTATCATCATCATGATCATAAATAATCGTTTTATTTTCTAACAAAAGTGGCACAAAGGCAACTCATTAAAATTTCGCACATCGCTTTTATTTTGGTGTCCTCGCGCAGGGCAAGAGGCGTCACCTGTCCACTAGGACTGTGTTCGCACGCTATTACGATAATTGACCTGAGTCGGGTCGCTCTCGGACTCAGTGTTGCCTTTTTCAATACAATTGTACTTTTTGCGTACTGTTTCCGGCTGGTGAGTAACGTGAGTACGCCTCTCGAATTTTCAGTACACTCGACATTGTAAAACAGCAAGTACACATTTAACATTCGTTCGTTGGCTCACGTGTTCATTCATTAGAGAAATAGAGCCAATGACAGCCAATGAAAGAATACGTTTGAGAAGATCGAAATCTAGAGGTGTTCTGTAAATATCTGTTCATTTTACGTTTTGCTTGCATGGGATTTCACCAGGGTTGGGTACGTAATTTACTCCAGGTAATTTTGCGTGGATTTCTACAGTAATTTACCAATTACGTCGATGTGCAACTTGCGAATATTTCGATGGCTGAGATTTGTCTGATCTGACATTAGTACACAACGACTGCGTGTGTTTTGTGGACTGTGGCCGTGTGCTTGCCGGTCGTTCTGCAATTATTATTTAAAATTTTACAAATTAAGGCAAGATGAATAGGCAAAGTTTCCTGAAAAAAGAAATAAACAAATATCAGTAAACATTTATCAGTGATGACCACAATAATGTCAATAACACTAAACAATAATCAGTGGTTTAAAAGTAAAATGATATCATCTAGAAATATTTAATGAATAAAGAGTACTTGTATGACAAATTAAACTTTCATTATGGTAAATGAATTGATTAATTACGATTATTGTAAAGTGGAAAAATGAAATTGAAATTATATTTAAATTTGAATTCTTATTAAAGTCCAACATCTAAACCTTAACAGTATAATTTTCTAAAAATGAAAACAATGTAATTCACGGAAAATGCAACTGAATTTAATATAGTTATAAACATACCTTTTTATTGGTATTAACTTCGCAATAAAAAATATTTTTTTTTGCATGAAGTACATACATCTAAACGTCGTCAATTTATAATAATCTTAAAAGTTATTTGAACGTGTACTAATTAATAAACAATTCTTTCGAATGTAGGTAAGAATATAATTGAAGTATTATAACTATTTACTATTTACATACCTATGACCTAGAAGGCGTTCCTGAATAGTTTTATTGTAAAATAGGGACTTAGCTACACTTTTGTCTATATGTTATATTGTCTATATTTGGAATCTTCGTAAAAATCTTCTTTCTCGTAATTTTAATCGTTTGTTAATTTAATATCTAGAATCCTTATATGAATTAAGGTTTGAACGAGTTTATGCCACGTGTTAGGAAATTCAAAAGTTCAAAACAGACAACCGCCATCTTTGTCATGTAATTTACCGGTTTTCTACAGTTTTCTACACTAGACTTGAAAGCAGTGATCCCAACTTTGGCATATTCAGCTACTGCGCTTGATTGGCGCAGCGGCCCTCATTAGTCGCTATTGGCGCGCCAAATAAAAATTAAAAATTATATTTATATAGATCGTCATTTCAAACCCTTATTTTTATGCATTATTTTTTCCATCATGAATAATTAATTTACATGTTGTAATTGGAAAATATGTTTCATTTAAAAAATATTTTTTTTATAAGGAAAAAAGTTCACAAATTTTAAAAAACTTTAATCATTTTTTGAAAGAAAAACTTTAACAAGTGATAGTGGACATTACTCAAGATTTTTATTATATTATCTTTTGAATTTCGCGATAAAATCTTGTTAGATCAAGTTTATTCCGAGGCGCTGAGGTCGAAAGAACAATTTCAGACTTTTCAGTACAATTTCTTGCAAACGTGGGTACAATTCCCAGATCTCAATGTGGCAACTCTGCTCGGACTGCAGGTGCTCGCCTACCTGATTGCGAGGTGTAGGACGAGGGAAGGCAAGGTAATGCTTGTAACTTTATTTATTGAAATCTGGATATTTCCAGTTTTGCAGGTACTGCCTCTACAATTCTATTCTTTTAGAAGGGAAAGTCTCTTAGACTCAGGATATTTAGAAATATTCTCTTGCCTCATATCGAGATTTAAAACTTTGGTTGACCAGATGTAGAGAGGTATACACCCGTCTGCCTATAAAGAATTAAGGTTCTCGAAACAAGCTTTTGTATTTCAAAATCCAACTTACTTGACCAAGGTTAATGGGTATACCATGCCTTGCTCTTCGGTAGATTAGTGAAATTTAATTTTGGACAATATTTCAAAGTCTGGCTGCGTAGCACTTTGCCATAGAATCTGAGATTTTCTCAAATATAAAATTTTGAACGTTTCTCGTCTGAGTATAATTTGCCCTCCATGGGACTTAATTGTTTTTAAATAGAATTTGGCGTTATTCGCCTAAGTCAAATTAGTCCTTTGGACTTAGAATAATTTTCAAATGACGAAAGGATTGGACGTTTTTCGTCAAAGTTGAATTTGCCTTTTTAGGAATTAGAATAATTTTCGAGCAATGGCTTTTACAGCGCAAAATAAAATTTCCCGAAGGAAAAATAGCCAAGTGCGGCGTACGAAAGGCAAAACTGACTTTAAAAAAGATTAGTCTTGGAACCGGGTAAACTAGGTATAGTAGCTTCCGCCTCAGAGTTTTTTTCTCTAACTAATATTCTGTAAACTTAGGTTTTTAGCCTAAGTTAGCAAAGTACTAGAAGATACTTGAGGATGGTTAGTCCCCAAGATCCCTTGCGTCTTCTACGCAACCCCCCAACTGTATTTTCTGGGTCGCGTAGCTCTTTTTATAGGCCGCGCCCCATCCTTTGGCTCTTACGCACCACTAACATGTTTTAGAGGCAGGCTTCGAGTTTCCGCTCTAAGATTGCCCTTTCGTGATGTTATACTTTGCCTTACCCTCAGCCCGGTATCGAAAGTTACATAAGCTAAGGCTTCATGCTGTAACTCGAGGGTTACAATATAGTAAGGACGTTTACTATATAGTCATAAGGAATATAATTATATAATCTCTAGCATACAATTCAACCCGTCTTGCATTTGTGTAATGCAAAAAAGTACTATATAGGCGATTTTAATTCGGTTTCCAAATCTCCCACGCTCGAGATCTTGCGCCGATTGGTCAAAGGCTTCGATACTCAGAAGACGTGCGCAAAATGTACGTATAACCAAATTCTGAAAAAGGTTATGTTCCCCAGGATTCACCGTGCATTTCAAATAAATAATTAATTACGAATTAAAAACAATGTAACACAATATTAGAATGTGTTCACAAAAATTCTCGGGATGTTGTTTCTTTGGGAATTTTTCCTTAAATCTTTGTTTGCGAAATCTTTTTTATTTGTTGAAATTTTTAAATCATTTGAAATCTATAATTAGTAAAAAAAATCTTCTAAAATGTTTTGAAACCTTCTCAAATCTTTCAAATGTTTTAAAATCTTTGAAATCTGGTGAAATGTTATCTCTTTAAAATGTTTGAAACCCGGTAATAAGTGTAGAATTGAGAAAAATTAATATTTTCAGATTTCAGCGCAAAAGTGAAGATCATTCTATTATTTAGAATGCGCGATTTTTCAATCTGTCTAAAATGCCACAATAAGAATAAGATACCTGCTAAACTTATTCACTTCTATTTTCATAGTGACCGCCGCACAGTTTTCTATTCTCACAAAGAGAACGTATTTTCAATATATTTAATTCCTTCTAATTATACCGGTAATGCACCTCACACAGATATTTTTTATTCCTCAGAAGTGTTCATATTTCGATTTTATTTAATTCCTTCTAATAAGTTCACAAAATATGTGTAATAAGTTGTTTTAATTCCTTCATGCGGAATGTAAATTCTGAAACTTTAATTCTCACCAATTCAACTCTGCCCCTCTAGAGATAAAATTATTTAAATTCATACATTTGCATAGACTTCTTTGTTGCATTTTTTTAAAACGTTTAAATAAATGATTAAATATAAATAAATATAAATATTTTTCTAAATTATAAGTTATAAAAAGATTTAATAATGAAAAATAGATTACATAAATGCTTCCGTTAAATTTTACTAAGTCGATTGAGAGGAATAGGATTTGCACTTCTTTCTTCTTCTGTTCTCGTTGGGGGATTTTCAGAGGAAGGAAACATCGCGTATTCATAGGAATACAAATTCTTAATTTTTCTGAATTCACCGCTTGTTACTGGGAACCCTTTACATGTTTTAAAAATGTAAAAATCTTTGTGAAATTGTTATGAAATATTTGATATCTGATAAACAATCCTTTATAAAATGTTCAAAATCCCTTTAAATATTTTTAAATCTTTGAAACATTTTGAGATCTTTATTAATGTTTTGTAATATGGTGTATACTCAAAAAACGAGTGTTGAAACTCTGGAAAATTCCGTTATATGGCCATGGCTCATTCTAATACACCTTTTACGTCATTTCCGTATTTTTCGAACAGTTTTGTGTCGAACTGTATGGAAAATATTGTTAATAAAAACAACAACAAGAAATTAATTTGTAAATAACAGAGATTTTTAAGGTAAAACATTTTTAAGTCTATTTAAAAAAACGGTGAAAAAGTGTAAAGAGTGCGGCGACCAAGGCCATTATTTGCATCTGTTGGCACCTGTCATCTTCTAAAAAATGCTTAAAAATTCGGCGAAACTCACGGAAGATCATGTTCCAGGTCCAAAATTAGTGCACGAATCAGTAGAAGAGCACAGTATTGAGCAGCTGAAACGATGTCCTCAATGTAGAAAAGTACCATTAAAAGGAAAAAACCGTGATTTAGTGGAAAGGTTATCAGTTGAGGTTTTGTATGGCAGGTATAAATATTTTCTTTCATACAAGATTTGCAGTTCACAACTTTGTTTGACTAAATATTTAATATTCATACAAATATAAAATAACACAATATATCATATAAACTGCGGTTATAAATATATAAATATAATAGTTTTGCGTTCTCAAGTGAAAGTATTAAATAGGTTTTATTTTTTTCAAAATATGTAGGAGGTTCGAAACCCCGATGACAATGCTTCATTTAATATGTAAGCAAATGTTAGCAAAGAAAGAAAATATTAATACCTGCCAAACACAACCTCAACTAACCTTCCTACTGAATCACTTTTTTTCCCCTTTTAAAGATCGATTCCTATATTTTATCCATCGTTTAAGCTGCTTAACACTGCGCTCTTCCACCGATTTGTGGAATAATTTTGCTCTTGGAACATCATCTTCCGTGATTTTTTCCGGATTTTTAAACATTTTTTTGAAGACGACAGATGTCAACAAATGTAAATAATGGGCTTGCTCACCACACTTTTCGCACTTTTTTCGCAGTTTTTTCTGAACATACTTAAAGTTTTCTTGTCTTTAAACTCTGATTTATTTACACATTTATTTTTCGTTGTTATTTTTATTTACAATATTTTCCATAAATTTCGACACAAAACTGTTGGAAAAATACGGAAATGACGTGAAATCCTGGCACGTTGCGCACTGTCGACGTCTAGAATAAAAAGGTATATTCTGAAGCTGAGTTAATATTGAAGATTTCAGCTAATAATCTTTATAATTTCTAAGTCAATTATCACAAAAAACGTATAATTTAACATTCTATAGTAGCGGAGACGACATTTTAAAGGTCACTGAACACCCAGGTTATAAGAATAATTCGCCGCTTCGATTCATCGTTGCAATTTTTATAATCATACGGATTACAATTTTCGTTGCAGTTATTCAAAAGCGTTTTATTCCCATATTTTATTCAATAAGTAAAACAACAGATTTTATCACCAATTAATTATGTAAAACCTGCAGATACTCACTTTATTTAATTAATTAAGATCGAAGTAGAAAACGATTTTGACACTCGTCAAACGTCAAATATCACACACGTACCGTTACATTAGTGAAAACCAACTCTAATTTTTAAGAAAGTACTTAATGCACGTCCCAAATGTATTTATGAACAATTTTAATGTTGTGTTACATTTTTTTTAATTTGTACTTAATTATTTATTTGAAATGCGCGTTGAATTCTGAGGAACATAACCTTTTTTCAGAATTTGATTATACGTACATTTTGCGCACGTCTTCTGAGTCTCGAAGCCTTTAACCAATCGGCGCAAGATCTTGAGCGCGTGAGATTTGGAAACCGAATTAAGATCGCCTATATAGTAGTTTTTTGCATTACACAAATGTATGATGGGTTGCAATGTATGCTATGGTTTATATAATTATATTCCATATCACTACATAGTAAACTTCCTTACTGTATACTGTATTACTGTATTACTTAATTTTTAAGCCGTGTAAAGGATTCAAGCAGGACCAGAAACTAGTAGCATATGAAGCTTAATATTTTAAAATAAACAAAGTTCGTTTCAAACTCGAAAGACGAATTTCCAATAGAAAGGATTTGAATTAGATCAATTTTCAGATTTAATAATTCAACAATTTTTGTGTCATTTTCAAATTGTTGAAAACTGTACATTTTAAGCATTAAAGCCTTTTTATACTTGAACGCTTATTATTAATTCAATATTTTTAAAATTAGTAAGACCAGGATTAATATTTCGAGAATTAGCCAATTTAGAATGAAAAGCTGTTCAACCTGTACAATTTTTAATTAATGCATTAAAACTGCCAGGTTTAAAATTTAAATTATTCAAATTTTCTATTCAAAAGAATTTTTAAGTAAGACATTAAATTGAAAAGTGAAAATATAAAAACATAATTTTCGATTGTACAGAATTTTAAAAATCGTTTGCAATTTCAAATTAAGAGTCTTAACAGTTCAACAATTTACAGCACTTCATTTTAAAACGGTCGGATTTTGATAGCCCTAAATGTAAAATTATTTAATTTTGGATGTTTCAATTTAGAATAAAGTCGGTTTGAAAATGGTTTATTTACATTATTTTTTGTTAAGACTTCAAAATAAAAATTCGTAATTTTTTACGGATTCTAGTCTGGAATTGTATAATCTTAAATGCTTTTTATTTGGCGATTGCCTACTTTTTAATGGTTTGCAATTTGAATTTTTATCGATTTTTAAAGCTTTAAGTTCACAATTTTCAGATCACTGTTTAAATGCTCATTTTAAGCTAGAAATTATTTATTTTGGAAGGGCTTGAATTTCAAAATTTAATTAATCGTTATTATTGCTAATAATTAAGTTGTTATTTACTCGAGGAATTGGGATTTCGCTTGAGAGCTCGAGATCCCGTGAAACACCTCCCACCACTCACCATTAAATCTCCACGTCTTATTTATATCCCGTCCATGAGCCGCGTCTGCGACCCCGCCTTTGCGTGAGAATGCAAGTGGAGAGGGAAGATTTCGTGAGTCTTTCCTCTCCTAAAAGTCGCGTTTATCGGGTAACTTCGACCGCTCGCCTTGAAAAATCGCACTTTTCAGAGGAAGCTCCCTTTCTTCAGCATATATCACATATATGTAATGGAATCATTAGAATAGTTATCTTATTACATTCTCATCAGAGAAGGTATTAGATATGTGTAAAATTTTGCACCGCCCCCCCCCTCACCCCATTTTTTGTCAAATGTCCACGTTTTGAGAACCCTTGAATCCGAAAAACAGGTTTTTACGAATGTGTCTGTCTGTATTAATGTATGTCTTACTGTATATCTACAGGTATGTCTGTATGTATGTCTGTCTATCTGTCTGTCAACACGATAACTTTAAAAAAAATTAATCTATTATATTGGCCTTTGGTACACTCATTTAGTGTCCTAAACTAAAGGTCAAGTTCGTTAGCCAGCGATTCTGGATAAAAATTCAAAGAGTGGGCACATTCTGAATATTTTTTAGACGACTTTTTTGAAAATTCAAAAATTCTCTTACGGTTATTCATAGTATTCAAAAATTCGAACAATTTATCCTCATCACTTTTTTCATAATATCGAAAATTACCAGAGTTAAGCATTTACAAATTCCAAAAAACACACGAAAATCAACATTTCAAGCCAAATAACGCACGATATGAAAAATAGTCAAAAGAAGAAAAATGTTGCTTTTTGAATGCCCTTCAAGATTATCATAACAACTTTTCGAATTTTCTGGAAAAATCAAAAATTCAAATTTTGACAGCATACACAATTATAAAAATTGAAAAATGATATTTTTCGACTAAACTGTGCAAAATACTGTAAAAGATGAATACAAAAAGATGGTTCATTTGAAAAAATCTACAAATTTGTTATCAATCACTTTTTGATAGGATGCGTAGTTATGGCTTTAATCATGAAAAACGTCATTATCAGTAAAAAAATGTGTCCGCTGCGTGGGCACATTCTTATCACAACTTTTGTCTTTTAATTGCTTTTTAGTCTCGTGTGTAGGGTTTGAACAAATTTAAGTTTTCATGTTTTTGATTCTATTTTTTATGATTAAAACCATAAACAGAACTATCAAAAAATTATTTATGACAAATCATTTTTACATTTTCATCAGAGAAGGTACTACATTTTTATAAAATTTGACTCCCCTCGTTTTTGTCGAAAGGTCCACGTTTTGAGACCCCCTGATCCGAAAAACAGGTTTTTATGAATGTGTCTATCTGTATGTCTATCTGTCTCTCCTTATGTTTGCCTTTATGTCTGTATTTATGTCTGTTATTCTGTGTGCACGATACTTTGGAACAAAATTAATCTATTACATTGGCTTTCGCTACACTCTTTTAGTGCCCTAAACTAAAGGTCAAGTTCGGTAGCCCGCCATTTTGGATACAAATTCAAAAAGTGAGCGCCTTTTAAATATTTTTGAGACCAATTTTTCAAAATTCCAGATTTCTCTGTAGGGTTATTCATATTAAATTTTGAGAGCATGAAAAATAATGGAAAATCTAAAAGTTACATTTTTTCGTGCAACATTTTCACAGCAGTAATGAGAAAATTCAGTTTATGCAAAAACGACAAAGGTTGCAATAGAATATTTAACAACCAATTTTTGTCAAAGAATTCGCATTTTTTAAAGCAAGACAACGAAGTTCGAAGCACGAGATACGTGATGAGAATGTTTTCTTTAAAGCCGAAGGAGCTTTAACAAAAGAGAATTCACAATCATCAAATTACTGCTGTCGATAATTTCACCTTTAGTTTTAAAAAGTATATGCAGAAAGATCGAGCGCAAAGCGCGGGTTAAACGCATTATCGAGCGCGAACCTGGTTTAACATAGGTTATCATAGAGTGCGCCACAATCAGATATGCTGGTTTTGCTCCTAGTTGTAAATAGAGGGTGATGATGATGCGAAGAACAAGGAGGAGGAGGATGATGAGAAGGAGAAGTAAAACTGTACGTAAAAAAACTGTAAGTATCAATGATATTAAGTTTGCTGTTATATAACATTTGGAAATATTTATTTTTTTCTTAGAACCAACATTCAATTTTGTTTAAATATATCCAGTTAAATAGATAACGATTTCTGATTACCAGAATCATGAACATACTTTTGATTCAGCTATTTTAACTTAGAAAATCAAAAATCAGTTTAATTAACAAGAGGTTTTAGGTTAATACAGATTATGATAGAGTGCACCACTATAGGGTACTCTGCTTTTCATATAGTTTTTACCACGTTTCTGCTGTTGAATTTTAAAATCTTTTAAATCAAGGTAAATAAACTATCAAAATGTATGTGGGAGAACGAGAAAAAATAGATGAACAGGAGGAGGAGGACGAGGAAGACGTGAAAGAGGAAAGGATTCTATAATGATGTAGTTAAGACAAGTAGCTACTGAAAAATATTGAATTAAATGATTATATGCTCTGAATTGTATGTTGTGTGGCATTTATAGATGTAAAAATAAAAGCAGTGCAACAGCTTATAAATAACAAAAAACTTAAAGAAACTGCACGTAACGCCTTGTTCATGCGTTCTCAGTGTATCTCCTGTTGAAACTTGAATTATCCTAAATCAAGTTAAATAAGCTCTTAAAATATATGTAGAAGAATATAGGGGGTGAAGGAGACAGGAAAGGACATGATAATGATTTAGTTAAGATAAGGAGGTCCCGAAAATATCAGATAGGTTGATAAATTATACTAAATCTACATTTTTATAAGCTGATTTCCTTAACTACAATTAACTAAAGTGAGGGGAATCCATGAATACACATACATTTTTAAAAATTAAATTTAATCAATCTGTTTCATTACAATAAACATATAAATTATATATCGAATATAAAAACTTATTGTTTACTTTGTACAGTGTAAGTTCCATTACATCAATATGAAAATAATATTAATAACAGGGAATCTTGAACAAATAATTTCAAAGTGCTAATTTAATTACATTTAACTGGTTGCTAAACTAAAAAATGATTGAATAATACCAACCTCTTGCATTTCATTAACAATTTGGTGAAAGTCTTTCTCATTCTGCGTATGATTCTTGGCTAAACAAGAGTGTTTCTTATGTCTTTTTCAATTATCCAGTCTTGAATAAGTTCTGGAACAATTTAAACATATAAAAGCCATCTTGTCACTGACAGAGAGAAAATGGCTGTTCATTCATGGAATCTGAGTTTATGTCTTCCTCTCCTCCTCCTCCTCTTCCTCCTACTCCTCCCCCTCTCATTGATAAGGAAAAGAAAGCAATTCCTCGAAAGCATAAGATTTTCAAACTTTACGAGAAACAAGCTATTCCGGAAGCTTGGAAATCACAATTCTCTCCACTCAGGAATCTATCATACATTATTCAGAAATCTAAACATGAAGTGGAACCGCTTGTGAAGAAGCTGAAGGTAAAGCCAGAAGAAGAAGAATTTGGCCAATATGACAGTTCTTCATCCGTAATCAAAAATGATGCTGGTGAATGGGATGTTAAGGAGTATGATAATGACGATGATGAGGTGGATAATGATGCTGATGAGGAAGAAGATGATGCTGAAAGTGACCTTTCTTCAGAATATAAAATAAGAGAAAAAACAGAAGTTAAAATGCTAGATTACTGGGAAGATTGGAATAAGTTTGTGGATCGATTACGCTTTTTTTTACAAGTTCAACCAGCTAGAAACGTAAATAATGTACACGAAATTATTTCAATTGTTAATGAAATGCGAGAGGTTGGTATTACTGAATAATTTTTTTAGTTTAGGAACTAGTTAAATGTAATGAAATTAATCCTTGTAAATTATTTATTCAAGAATCCCTGTCATGAATATTTTGTTCATATTGATGAAATTTAACCAACACTGTATAAAGTAAGCAATAAGTTTTAATATTCGAAATATAATTTATATGTTCATTGTAATTAAATAGGTTAAATTAATTTAATTTAAAAACATGTTTGTGTATTTATTGATTCCCCTCACCTGAATTCATTGTAGTTTAGGGAATCAGCTTATAAAACAGAAGATTTAGTGTACGTTATTAATCTAATATTTTCGGAACCTTTTTACTTTAGCTAATTCATTCTCATATCCTTCCCTTCCTTCTCGACCCCTATATTCTTTTACATATATTTTAAGAACTTATTTAACTTCAGTTAGGATAATTCAAGATTTAACAGGAAAAAACGTAGTTACAACAATAATTTTCTTTAAGTTTTTTGTTATTTTGAAGCTGTTGCGCTCCTTTTATTTCATTTTGTTACACTCCTTTTATTTGTATAACTATAAATGCCACACAACATACAGTTCAGAGCATATAATCATTGAATCCAATATTTTTCAGTAGCTACTTGTCTTAACTACATCATTATCGAATCCTTATCCTCTTTCACTTCTTCCGCTTCATCATCCTCCTCCTCCTCCTCCTCCTCCTCCTCCTCTATTCTTTCTCGTTTTTCAATGTACATTTTGATCATTTATTTACCTTGATTCAGGAGAGTTCAAGATTTAACAGCCGAAACGTAATTACAACTATTTGAAAAGCAGCGTATCCTATAGAAATCATTGATACTTCAGGATAAAAAATATTATTAAATAAGACTTGTTCATTATTAAGTATTGATTTAAGGCTTAAATGAAGTCGATACATGAGGACGGTGATTTATCAAGCTCATAGATACACCTAGTTGTTAGAAACAAGGCCTTACCTAAAGTTTCTTTCCTTTTTGGTTTTGTTTAGAAGCCAATGTTTTCCTTTAGTTTTACATCTAAATCTAATATTTTTAGTAGCTATTGGACTGTAAAATTATCGTATCCTCATCATCATCCTCCTCCTTCTCCTCCTCCTCCTCCTCCTCCTGCTACTTCTGCTCATCCGCCTTTTCTTTCAAGTTAACCCAGGTTCCCGTTTTAGTGAAAGAAAGTTGCGTTTACTAATTTGGAATAGCTGAATCAACTATGTATTCATTATTCTGTTAACTTAAAAGCCTTGCCCCTTTAAATGTCTTCATTTAACTACAAATTTCAAAAAATGTTGGTTCTAAGAAAAAAAAATGATTTTCAGCTGTTGCAAACATATATATATATATATAATTAAAAATGTGTCATAAGGACAACCGCAGGCTTTCGCCGGGAGCGGGTGCTAATCTGAAAAATTTCAGCCGCTTCCAGCGAAATAGCGGTAAAAATTTCAGCCACAACCACGTCTCACAACTGTGATAAGGTCACCTTTCAGAGAGGTGCTCACCATGAGCTCACTCCTCTTTTGCCTTACATTATTGCCACTATCTCTAGCCCTTCACCATTCCGACGGGTACTTGTGCGACAAATCTGCAGATCGAAAGTACAAGGTCACTCATGTATTTTACATGGACGATTTTAAGATATATGCTAAAAAAAAAGAGTAATTACATCTAGCTCTAGGGATTGTCGAACGATATACTAAGGAAATTGGAATGGAATTTGGGTTAGACAAATGCGCCAAGGTTTATTTGAAGCGAGAAAAACTTAATGGCATCCCTGAAGATTCTGAGCTCGTTGATAGAAGCGCTATACGACACCTTTGCGCTGGAGACTTACACATACCTGGGCGTGCCACAGAGCCGCATTCAGGATGTGAATTCTATAAAGGATACTCTCCGAAGCAGATACAAACGTCTTGTCTGACAGATTTGGTCTTCCGAACTGTCGGCGAGGAACAAAGTATCTGCAACGAACACGCTTGCCGTCCCGGTAGTACTCTGACCATTTGGAGTAGTTCCATGGACGAAGAACGAGCTCAGATCCCTTGATATCGGGACAAGAAAGGTTATGCGCATGAACAAAAGCATTTATCTTAAGTCTTCCGTTCCGCGACTACACATCTCACGCCGTGAAGGTGTTTGCGGAATATTGAGTCTTGAATGTTTTCATAACAGGATTATTCTGGATACAGCACGTAGAGTTGCAAATGGAAGAGATCCTCTTCTTAAAATGGTCAGGAATCACGAAGAAGTGGGCAAAGGAGCCTTTCTGTATAAAGCAGCGGATGAGGCTGCTGAAACACTCGGACTTGACTACAGTATTAAGGGTGAGCAAAATGCATCAAATCTTATCTATCTCGAGTACTCACTCCTGAAAGCCCGGATTGAGAAAGCACAAGAGAAAAACTTTCGTGAACAGCTCCTCGATAAGAGGATGCACGGTATCTTCCACAGAAATGTGAAGGATCAGTCAATGTCTTGTGAGCTAACGTTTGCTTTCCTTAAATCGCCCGGATTGAAGTCTGGTACGGAGGGTTTCCTTTTTGCATGCTAAGACGGTATCATTTCCACCTTGACATACCGTCGCCACATTTTGAGCCAAGATTTTCCTGATGACAGCTGCAGGGCGTGCCATGCACACCCCGAGCATTTAGCTCACATACTGTCTAGTTGTCCAACTCACACGGGAACGACCTACATTCAAAGGCACAATGCGGCACTAAGAGTGCTTTATTACCATCTCTGTCATTCTTACGGAATTAACATTAATATCGCTCCTATAAACTCTCCTAGGGAAATCGAGTAAATTGTCGAGAATGGGAAGTGCCGCATATACTGGAACTTTATATTCTCGACATTTGTTTCTGTTGCTCACTCGAGGACTGACATGGTTCTTCTTGACTTCGAGAAGCGAACCACGTTCGTTATTGAATTTTCGGCACCAGCTGAAAAACATTATAACCATGGAGAATGAAAAGAAAGAGAGGTATCGAGACCTTATAAGGGAGTTGCAACGATTGTACCCGGAATATTCTGTTAAACTAATCGTTCTTATAATCGGTGCTCTTGAAGGTGCCAAGCTTTCACTTGCTAATGACCTAAAAAGCATTCCTGCGTGTCAACAATATGCTAAAACACTTGCGGGAAAAATGCAGAAGGCGGTAGTCCTTGGGTCGCTCCGTATTCTTAAGGTGCACGAGGCCTTTGCAGGATCGTCGTATTGATTCCTTTACAGACTGTAGCCACCTATCTCACGGTCGTGAGACGTGGTTGTGGCTGAAATTTTACCGCGATGTCGCTGGGAGCGGGTGCAATTTTCCAGATTAACACCCGCTCCCGGCGAAATCCTGCGGTTGTCCTTATGACTAATTTTTAAGTATGTATATATACTACCACATTTTAATATACGTAATCAATACTTCTCTCTGTCATTTTGAATTTTTGATTCACAGTGTCCTTGCATTAGAGTTTAATGTTTCAAGTCAGTAAATTGAATGTTTTCAGCAAACCATCCGAAAATGAGAAAGATGATTTCAGCGTTTCTTTATATCAAGCCTTATAATTATGTAGCTAATTTATTTTATAAGATGCTAACAAGAACATTCAAACTATATGTTCTGGATCTCGAACCACTTACTGCTGTAGAAAGGAAGCTTTCCATAGTCTCTGATAGTAATATATATTACACATTTACGCACATTATTTATATTATA
>NC_046664.1:107904873-107908742 GCF_010883055.1 Belonocnema kinseyi | reverse complement strand
ATTTATATATAACACACATTTACGCACATTAATATATATGTCATTAATATATATCTCCTCTAATCGAAATCCTGCGTACGCCCTTGAATATTATGGTTATTTTTTTGAAATTTATATATTCCTTAACAAAAATATTAAATATACGGTTTTAATAGCCGCATGTTTTTGTTTCAATAGCAGAAAATGTAAAAGGCAAACTAGGAATAGCTCGAATTTTATCTATTTTGGTGTGAAAGCTCTCAACATAGTTGAACATAGTTGTCAACTTCCTCCCATTAAGAATCAAAATGTTCCAAAATTAAAGGATAAAGCATGGATTAACAACGAAAACGAAAGACGCTTTCATACTAACACATTATTTCATTAATTATCCTAAATTTTCAATTAAGTTTGAATAAAAAATCTTACCGTTTCCTTCAGAATAAAATCAAAGATCTTTGGTAAAATTAAAAATCTCGATGTAATTTTCAATCTCAGAAAAGTAATTTTACCGAAACATGGTCCTTTAATTCACATCGCTAGAGGATGTCATTTCACACACTTTTGTAAAATCACACAGTGAAGTGTATGATATTTACAATGATACAATATGTAAATTTCCAAAACTTTGTAATATTACAAAAATCTTTTTTTTACAACGTATTTTATGATTTATACAGAAAGTCACTTTCTAATCCTAAAAAGTAGAACTTTGGCCCGGCTCAATATGAATAAAAAAGGGCTAAAACCATGCATGTCTTCTAAAAATGTAATTTTTCAAACAAATTTCTTGCTTGGCTGACCAAAGAAGGTAACTACTGCTTGAGGAGGATCCGCTCGCGAGATGGTGCTACTGACTTCTTTATTCGATAACTCACACAATTTCGACGTCCAAACGTTAAAAGTAAATTATAAACGTGGATTAACAACGTTCAAACTATGGTAAACGGATTTTTTTACTTACAATTTATTGCACAGCGTAAAGCTAGTACTCCAATTTTGAAAACTCAATACGTTTTTAATTTTTTTCGTCCAAGCGACAGAATTTGGCTTTCAAACATGACCAAATAAGGACCAAGCGATTTCATTAAACAAAAGTCTTATATTTTAAGGTTTTTGTGTATAACTTCATGGACATATTTCTACTGACGTCAGATGCTCTGCGCATTTGATCGTTTTAAACTGCACATAAAAATGGTTACAAACAGGCAGCAACCTCAGTCATACCCGCTAGCTAAAAACATGCCGGGCAGTTGCGAGATGGGTCCAGAAGGATGTCATCCTTGGATAGCTCCTTGTCTTCATGACACAGGAGGGGTTTGGCGGTCTGGTGTTGTAATTTCGTCGTGCATTTTGGCTACCCATCTTACGATGGGATGACGTGGCCATCGTTATTTTGGATCGTTATCTTGAATTTGGTCATTTCGATCTCGAATTTTAATTCATCAACATCGGAAACCCCTTACAAACTTTTCTACCTTTTAGTTACACGATTGATTCCAGTTTAAACGTGAAAATTAGACTTCACGCTTGAAGTGTTGGCACCGTTTTTAGTCCAACATCTGGAATTTAGCAATTTTGACCTCCAATTTGGATACAGCGACATCAAAAACCCCCAATAAGTATTTGGACTTTCAAATCATCTCACTAATTCTGATTTAAACGTGAAAACCATCCCTCAGATGCAAGGGGCAGTTTCTACCCATAAAAATAAACCCTCGACAATATAAAAAATACTTGTCGATTATGTTATATAAGTCTACATATTTGCAAAGTTTCATCCAAATCGGCGTGTGACACTTTTATAGTGTTACCCAAGTCACTCAAACAGATTTATTTGTTAAAATATTTTTATTTGAATAGTTTTCAATTAATAACACAGCCACACAAAAAAAGTGTGCCGATCTGGTAACAAGACACAGTTATTCCTATGGATTTTGGGGCGCTGAATTCAAATTCGGTAACAAAAATCACCCATCACGTCATGGTTGAGCCATAACCTCAAAAAATGACGAAAAATCATGCACTGAGGCACATAAACTTCAAAATAGTGCCAGTTATGCAAATTTTCACTTCAAAAACATGTCGACAACTGTGAAGGATCAACCCTTGCCTGATATCAACTTATTTAACATAACTTTACCCAACAGAACCTGACCTGACCTAACCTGAATTAACAAAAATTTGTTAACTACACGTAAAGCTCTGCAAGCATATTTTCCCAGTAGCAAATGTGTGCTACATCGAATGGGTTAATTCGAGCCTAACCTAGAAATAAATCTAACCTAGCCTAACCTAACCTAACCTAACCTCACGAAACACAATTTAACTGATTGTGTTTGCGGCACCGTTTGAATCAGCTTGGGCTTAACCTGCAAAGAGGTCAAACCTATCCTAACCTAAAAAAACTTGACCTAACCTAACCTAACCTAACTTAACTTCACGTAACACAATTAAACTCATTGTGTTGTACCGTTGTGTTTGCGGTACCGTTTCATTCAGCTTCGCCTTAACCTACATAGAGGCTTAACCTATCCTAACCTAACAAAACCTGACCTAACCTAACCTAGCCGAATGAAATTCAACCACACGTGTAGCTATGTAAGCGTACGGTTTTTAGTCTTAAATTTGTGCTATATTTAATAGGTTAACTCAATCTCAACCTACAAATGAATCTAACTTAGCAGAACCCAACAAAATTTTGCCTCACGCAACACAAGTTAGTTTAAGTGTTCCCGTTGTAACACAATAAAATTCATTTTATTGTACTACAGGTGGTTAAAAATTTAGACGCACATTACTCATTTGAAGAAACTTAGAACTACAAGTAGAATTGACCCCATTTCAATTAACCTGACAATGTTTGTACCAATTAAAATGTAGAACTGTAACTTAAACATGCAAATGAATAAGAGTTTTATTCAAAATTTTGTTCTCTCTGCTTTTCTTAAACTTAAAGGATATATTTATACTATCTTTTGTGTTTACATTTTATCTTTCTTTTTATCGTAATTAAATTGAATTATAGACCTACTTCAGTCTATTTTCTGCCTGTTATAACGTGTCCTTTTTTCTTCGAAGGAACGATGCAAAGCGTTACGCTTACGTTCCAGACCTACATTCGTTTCCCTTTTCAACATCCAGCAAAAATCAGCCATCATGACCTCGTCCCATGTACCCAGATATCGTTGTTCCATCACTTTTATGTCTTGATGAAAACGTTCCCCTTGTTCTTCGCCGAAATCACCAACATTTTCTGGAAACTTATCCAGATGGAAATCTAGAAAGTGAAGTTTTAAATTCATCAAGCAGCCTAACTTTTTGTAGTTTCTTACCATTTTCGCAACAATATTCTCGTAGTCTGGAATTTTTTTGTCACCGAGGAAATTTGCTTTTACTGCTTGAAAACTTTTCCAAGCGTCCATTTCAATTTTCGTCAAGTAGCTCACGAAATTAGTATCTCTTGTCAATATTCGAGTCTGTGGTCCATCAAAGACTCCTTCTTTCGATTTAGCGTCTGAAACATTATGGAATTTCCGGGATATATACTTGTAGCATTGTCCATCTTTGTCTAACGCCTTGACAAATTGGTTCATGAGCCCAAGCTTTATGTGGAGGGGTGGTAGTAAAATTTTTTCTGGATCAACGAGGCTTTGGTTGATGATATTATGAGAACCAGGTTTGAATGAATCTCTCAAAGGCCAATGTTTTTTGCTATAATGATTGGCTCGATCTCTGATATTCTACAGGCATATAAAGCATAGCTCTCTCGTGAAACCCGATTGTTAGCCTGATATCATTGTTATGATTTTGAGATCACCACATATTTGCCATTTGTGATTCGTGTAATTAACTTTTTCAAGAAGCATTTTAACATTGTTATATTCTTC
>NC_046664.1:107891766-107904773 GCF_010883055.1 Belonocnema kinseyi | reverse complement strand
CTCTTCGTCTTTAACGAAAAACTTTCTGAATTCTTTGTTCCTGTCGCGATAGAATGAAACTTTTGTCTTTGGCTCTAGAAGATTTCTTCTTTTTAGAAATGATGCGGCAAATTTAGCGCCGTCTTTCGGTAATCCAAGATCTCTAATAAAATCGTTCAGTTCTAGTTGCGACACTAATATTGGAACCTTCAATTTCATTTTATTCACGCCATATTCGTCATCTTTTTCGTCATTTTCATCGGAATCATCAAAACTATTTTCTGTTCGATCACTGGTTTCACTACCGTCTCCTTGACGTTGACTTTCAACTTCCATTCTATCGTCTTATAAAGCGCTTAAATCAGTCTGGCGTGCATTTTTATTGATTTCAATTGCTCTTGTGACTGTGCACACATTAATTTACGAAATGTTATTTTTATTTTTGGCGTTGAACTCTTTGACGGAATTCATGCAAAAGTAGCAGTCCTTCGCAATAACGGGGTTTTTCCATGTGGTTGGTGTAGAGTACTTGCAGTACTTTTCGTTGTTTGAATTTTTTAGACGATACAACATAAGTCTGCAGGAATTGCAAATTACGTGAGGAACCCATTTTGTTTCTTGGTGCAGCAATTTATGGTGAAAACACTTTTCCTAAAGATTTTTCACTTCCTCGTCGATTGATTTTCGCAAACTGCTCACTTCATATTTACTGCAAATGTAACAGAATGAATCTGAGCTATTTTTGCAGGCATGCGATTGAAAAATGCTCGCGGTTTTTTTCCTTGTAGCATGAGACTCTACGCCAACCAAGTGATCCATTGATGAAGAGCTACGGTTGCATGATGACGACGTCGGAGAGCTCGCTTTCCCACCCTGACCAGACGCTGATACTGGGGTTTTTCCATGCATCGTAATACACTTTTTACCTGTGTCTGCCATGACGGCATGAACGCCGTTTACCCAGGTACTCAGTCAATGTGGATCCGTTGCTCACCGTCACCACATGGAGGTGCCCTGGTTACAGACACAGGCGAATAATGCTAGCAACAAGTGGTTACGAAATTCCAGACATTTACTGCTATTAATGTCAAAATATGATAGTACGCAAGAACAGGGTTGCCAGCGTAATCGGTTAGGTTAGGTCAGGTTTTGTTAGGTCAGGATTGGTTAAACCTCTATGTAGGTTAAGCCGAACCTGAATGAAACGGTACCGCAAACGCAACGGGAATTTGAATGCAGCGCCCCAAAATCCATAGGAATACGTGTCTTGTTACCGGATACGCACACTTTTATTTTGTGAGGCTGTGTTATAAATCCACTAATGTTTAACCTTAATTTTGGTGAAAAGTTTAATTAAAATTGATAAGCCATGAAACGCTTTTATCCCGCCCCCTGAAATAATTCAATTTGGAAGATTTACTATTTCACTACGATAAATATTTACTAAATGGGCAGAAATTTCTTACTTTTAATGGCAACATTTGGTATATTTTAGTTTAGAACGTAAAATATGCCAGTCCTCAGAAGATGGAAATCATAACCACGGTTAATAATTAATGAAGATATTAGATGATAACGAATGATAATTTTCCTAGGATTTACGTCGTATGTAGGAAGAAATTCTCATTCTCATAATACAGTTTACCAGAGTCAGAAATCATCTCGGTATCGTCCCGAAGATGATTCAGCTGTAATCATGCGTCCAATTATATAAATAAATTTGCGTGATATAGATTATTTATTTTAAAATTATACTAAAGCAGTGTTGTCAAAACATAAATTATGAATAAAATTACAAGTGACATAATATATGAAATATTTTAATTAGACTATATGATTTTTCAACCCACATATTTGCCAAAAAATAGTTCTTGAAAAAATTATGATTGTAAATGAAATTTTACTCAGTTTGCAAATAGGCGTGCGCTAAAATTATAATCATATAATTTATTAAATAATTATTTCAACGTTTTTTACAGTGTATGCAATGACCATGCTTGCACGCGCAAGCATGGTTATTGCAAATAGTGTTGATTTTACCCGTCTTCTTGATGGAGGTTTCTCGTTGAGGATTTCTTCGTCAGACTCCTCGACACTAGATGGATTATTGTCTGGGTCACCAGACATCATATCACCACTTTTTCCTTAGAAATGTAAAAGCAAACTAGCAGGCGATAGGTTTGCTGCGGTACAGAGAGTCACTTTTATGCGCATTGCGCAGTCGGCATGCATAGAGCAGTTGGGCGGGCATTTTGAATTTTAAAATGATGAACTTGCTAATATTCCAGCAATTCGAAGAAATTTATATTTATGTTCACTAATTATGAATATTCATTTATTTTGGATGATAGATCTATCAACATTATTCGAGAACCATTTGCATTCAGAAACAAATAGATTTTCAATAGTTAATAGGGAATGAAATCAAGTCGTTTTAACGTAATTTCGAGAATGATTTAGACTCATGGTGTGACGGCGACGACGTCGTTTCGAAGTCGGATCGACGATCCATTCCTGACTGGGTAGGTCAAACATTGATAAAATACTTTTCCAAGAGTTTATTATGATAGTAATTTATATTTCACATCATACGTCTTTTATATTTACGTGGGTTTACGTGCGTCGTTATGTAGAAAAACGGGTTCCTAACCTTTGCTTTCTTCTGGACCTCTTTTCGCTTTAATATATAAAAAAAAATGCTCATAGACAATTTCCATTTGTCGCGTCTACATTATTATGATTCACATTAATGGTCTTTCTCCTTGTCCTACTAGAAAGCGGTGAAGTTTAAATCTATCCCTGCTTCTATTTTTGCAAAACGGAGCACTGCAGCAGACAAGTTTTCTTATATTCTAAACTTAATTTTAATTAAACTATACGACATGCTTATCGCACTGTTTCCCGCGAACTGTCCAGGAACCAAAATAGCAGTTGAAAATTCCTGTCTAATATAGTACTCTAGTTCAGACGGCCCTGATTTTTTACGTTCAGAGCGAGCGAATGTTTTGTTCGATTTAAGTGAAGGCCATTTAGGACTATGCTCGAGACAGCACTAAGTGGAATTCCCAGTGTATACTTAATGGATGTGTCTAGTCCCAAAATTTAGGAAAGTTTGAAACGGGGAAATTTAGTAAAATTTAGGGATGAAGAAATACTTCGATATTTTATTTCTCATATATGCAATTGCAATGAAGATAAAAATATAGATTGAATGTAAGTTATTTGTCTTCTTTCGTCGTGCTTTTCATACACAAAGCCGGCTCAATACAAAATCCCTTATATAAAACGGAATAGCTTTTTCGTGCTAGTCATGAGGCGGTAGCCTTGAAAATATTGAATGCCGAAGTACTTCCTATCCCAGTGGTGACCTGTGAAATGTACAGTCTTCTGGCGTGATTTGAAAAAATACCGTTAAATGCAAAAAATCGAAAAATTAGTTTTTTATATCGTTGGAATCATGAAGAAAGGATGCACCTGCTTATTAAAATACTTTTTTCAAATTTTTCATCATTTTAAAAATAATTATTGTTACGTTTTGGAAAAACGCCGTTAACTGCAAAATTTGGCGAGTTGTGATTTGGAAGAGAGCCGTAACTGACCGTTAACTGCAGGCTCAAATCATAGACAGCTGATTAAGCCACAGAAAAATTCAAGAAAAAGCTGCAACGGGCAGTTACGAACATTAGTAAATTTTCGGGCGGTGATTTCGAGCCTTCGTGATTTCGAAGAGATCTGTACGCGCTTATGACGTTCTACGGAATCATCGAACCCCGAGAAAAAAGGTCTGTAATTCGAGGAATGCCGTAACTGCATTTATTTTGAGCTGCGAAATTCTTTTGCCGTAAGCGGCGTTTTCTCAAAACACGGCAGGCCTATATCTGAGGTCCGTGATTCGAAGGGAGCCGTAACTGCCCGCTACGGCGTTTTCTGAATTTCAACATTCCAATCAACACCGTTAGCTGCATTTTAGATAATTAGTTAGCATTTTTTAACCATTTTTGGGCAAAAATTAAAAGATTAAATGCAACTCAGTCAAGAACAACAAAGAAAATTGCAAGAAATGAATTTTAATCCACGATACTCGTGAATAAAAATTCGAACAGTTTTAATCGATTTTCTCGGCTTCGTTCATTTTGCAGTTAACGGTGTTTTCTCAAATCACAGTAGTCTTGCACTATGTCTTTCATAAACTTTAATTTCGGAAATTTTCAGGATTCTTATAACTAAGGAAATCCTCATATCCACCAGTTTGAAATAAATTCGGTAATTTCTCATGTACATAAATGATCTCGGTGTAGCTTTATTTAGCGATGAATCCTGGTACAAGTATCCTGGATACGTATCTCGTGCTTCACACTCGAGTTTATCCCTGAAATTTTATATTATTCCCATTAATGTATATTATTATAATTCCTACGTTACATTACTATTAAAACAGACTTAAGATGCATGCTTTTATTCATATGCATAACCTTTCTTGTCCCGATACCAAGGGATCTGAGCTCGTTCTTCGCCCATGAGACGTTTGTATCTGCTTCGGAGAGTATCCTTTATAGATGTCACATCCTGAACGCGGCTCTGTGGCATGCCCAAGTATGTATAAGTCTCTCCAGCGCAAAGGTGTCTTATAGCGCTTCTATCGACGAGCGTAGGGTCTTTACGGATGCCATTAAGTTTTCCTCTCTTTAACCCTCATGTTTGCATGAAAAAACAGTTTGAGTGCATAGATTTCAGTATTACAAATACTCGCAGGTGCAAACACAATTTCTCGTGTGAACTCTTTTAAATGTGCGCTCGCATTTGCAACGCGTGATATTTTGATATATTAGTGATTATGTTGTCATAGTTGTTGTAACAGTTGCAATGATGGTATTAAGAAGGAATAAAAGTACAGGTTATAAATCTTTTTTATAACGCAGCAAAAGGAGGCGTTGACACTCTTAGCCAAATATACTATTCATATATGGTTTAATGTAAAATGAATCAGTGGCCTCACGCAATGTTTTTTAATTTAAAAAAAGTCTCTGCAGTCACAGCTTTTGTGATTCATTGCGATTTTAATGAAAAAAGCGAGAAAGAAGTCGGCTTTACAAGAAAACGTATCTTGGTAAGTTCTGGTTTGGCATGCCATAAAAATGCGTGCAACAAATATTTGGTTAACACGATCAAGTATCGAAGCTTTGCAAAGCTGCATTATAAATTTAAATGTAATGTGATCATAAATTGTAATTATGAATCAAAATGATCAAACTTTTTAGGTTTTGCTATACATTTATTGGAAAGAGAAGTTTGAATTTCAACGGACCTGAGAGGCCCGGCTTGGCTTTTAATGTCACGATTTTAGCTTGTCATCATGAGAGTTAAATAAACCTTAGCTTATTTGTCCAACCCAAATTCCATTTCAATTTCCTTAGTTTATCGTTCAACAATCCCTAGGGCTAGATGTAGTTGCTCTTTGTTTTTAGCATAGATCCTAAGATCGTTCATGTAAAAGAGATGAGTTACCTTGTACTTTCGATCTGCAGGTTTGCCGTAGAAGTACCCGTCGGAAGAGCGGAGTGCTAGAGATAGTGGCTACGCCTTTCTTTGAGCCTCGTTGTTCATACATTTCTTGCCAAACAGGTTCAATTGCCTGAACAATCCTATCATTTATGATAGCTTTGAATATCATATACAGTGTGTTCAGACACGTGATTGGCTTCTAATTTTTTGGTTCAGCTGAGTTGCCTATTTTCGGCAGGAGTATTGTACGCCCTTCCACCTACCACTCCGTAATTGGCTCTCCCGACTTTAAATATGAGGTGAAACTACGGGCTAAATGCTGATGAATTGAAGAAAACTTGTTCCATCAGAAGGTCTTGATACAATCTGATCCCGGAGCGGAATAGTTCTTCATCCCTCTGAATACTTTTTTTACCTTCTCGGTATTGATGGGTGGGCATACTTCATCAGGAGTTATGAGGACATCACACAGTTCCTTGAAGCTATTTATATTTTCTGAGTCTTCGTCCAGTCTATGCTGCACTTCCTAGATTTCTCTCCAAAATACTTCGACCTCCTCTGGTTTGGGCGGATGGTCGACAGTAACTGGAGGGTCTGGAAAGAGTCGAGATGGGTCAGAGAGAAACTGTTGATTTTTTCTGAACCACCACTTCCTCCGCTCTAAGTTAAGTGTGTGATAACGGGTCTGGAGTGCGAGCACGAACTTTCGAACCTTGGTGGTAAAATTCCAGCCATATGTGATTTAGTCACTCACACACTGAATGTGGCACGCGTACTGTCTTGCCCAGCCTATCTTTATGGCCAGTTGATTTATTCGTCTTTTGGCCTTATGATCAACCGTTAGTTTTGTTTTACGGTTCACATCGGCCAAAGCTCTCGCTGCATTATACATACAATAATCCGCCCAGAGGTCGGATTCTTCGGAAAAATGTCCACGAAGTTTGTCATCCATTTCAGCCAGATCTTTAGGCTTGAGAGAAACCTCGGCGTTGATGTTTCTCAGGGTCATAAAGCATCAATCTTCCTGTATCGCACTCAGAAAAAAAGTTCAGTTGATTGAACAAAACAGGTTGTTCTACATAGTTTGTTTGTTGGGACAAATAAATTTGGTCAACCCAACTAGAAATTTGGTTAATTCAAAAAAACACAACGAATTCAATTAGTCGATTCTAAGTCATTATTTATTTGGCCGTTTCTAGTTGATTCAACCAAATAAATTTGTTGAGCGGAATAAATTATATATTAGGATGTTATTTGGTTACAGTAACCAAAAAATTTGGTTAATTAAAAAAAACGCGTTTTTTAATTGCACTAAAGATTCCGATGCAGTTTACGTCAGTCCACGCCGGTAACCAGTTCGAGTCGCAATTTATGATCGTGTCTTGCAAGTGCTGTGCGTGTGTCTATATTTCGAATAAGATGAGCAAAGTGAATAAGTGGAACATTTCAATAAGTTCACTATTGAAAATTTGGGGTGTCCAGCAATATGCGAAACATTTTGAACGTAAGTAAAACATTTAGCTTACAGGTTCACACCGGCGCCGAGATCTAACCTCCAAATTCTAACTTTTCTATATTTCTAATTTCTAAATTTCTGGCTAAAAGGTCTTCTCCATACATTTTTTATGCGAATTTTTGAGCTATTCTGCAAGAAAATTTAAAACTAATATTTTTAGAAGAAGAAGTAGACTCAGAGAACTGGCCCTGGAACCAACGAACAAATCTTTAACAAAAAGTCTTGTTCCATCCGGTGGGAAACGGGCCATATTTCTAAAAAAAATCAAACAATTTTAATTTACAAACGCTCATGGTCTCGAATCTGTAGGTTTTGATGAGGAGCAATCTGGATTTCTTGAAGAGGTTGAATAATATTTTTTAGCAAGAGCGTTGAATATGTTAACATTCATCAAATAGGTTGAAGGATTAAATAACTTGAGCCGCATTGTGGAAAAGCTCAACTTTTTCATTAAAGATAAATAAAAAATTATTTACGAGAAAAAAACTGTTTGTTTCAAACAATGAAAAAATTACATTGGATCGACTAAAATATTGTCAAAATTTGAATTTTTTATTTTTCAAGAAAAATATAAAAGTTGTTATGATAATCTGTTAGGGCATTCAAAAACAACATTTTTCTTTTCTAGAATTTTTTATACCGTGCGTTATTTGACATAAAATGTTCATTTTCCTGAGTCTTTTGGAATTTTGTAAATGCTTTATCTCTAGTAATTTTTAATTTTATGAAAAAATTCATTAGGATAAATTTTTCAAATTTTTAAATACTATGAATAAACGTGCAGAGAATTTTTGAATTTCAAAACAAGTGGTCTCAAAAATATTCTAAATGTACCCACTTTTTGAATTTTTATCTACAATGGCTGGCTAACGAACTTGACCTTAAGTTTAGGACACTAAAAGAGTGTACAAGAGGCCAATCCGATAGATTACTTTTTTTTTAAGTTATCGTGATACATACATACATGCATACATGCATACATGCATACATAAATACATATACACATGCATATATACATATATACATACAGGCAACATACATACAGACAAACACATTTGTAAAAACCTGTTTTTCGGTTTCAGGGGGTTGCAAAACGTGGACATTTTACAAAAAACTTCGGGGGTGGGGGTCTAATATTACACAAATCTAATACTTTCTCTGATGAGAATGTAAAAATACTACAGAGTTTAACGAATGACTGGTACAAAATTTCTCGTAATTATGTACCCAAAACTTAATTCCGTTTCAGGATTCTATTTCCATTTTCAAATTTTTGTGCACCTACATTTAAATATTTTTAAATAGTGTATCATTCATTTTTTTATTGAAAAATGAAAGGTTTCAGACATGCCAATAAGGAAGCATACACAAATTTATGTTAATTATTATATTATTTATATTATGTATAATTATATTACTATAATACTATTATTATATCATTATATTATTTTAGTTTATATTTAAACTACGATTTTTATAAACTTGAGAAAACATTGTTCATTTGACAATGAAATTGCACTTTTTCGCAAGCTTTTATTGCAGAATTTCGCAAATTACAGGGGTTCGTTTATGTATATGATTTTAGATTTCACATTCTTTGATATTGTTCATATATCTTTGTTTTTGTTGATAAATTCACGTCTTATTTTATATATAATGTTAATGGACAACAAAAATACTGGCATATGAAATCGACTCTAGGTTTCTACCATTTTACCACATTGAAAAATGAATAATTAATTCAGGGAATTAAAAAATTCTTCTGACAGTAAGAATAACTTTTTTGTAATATTGAAGTTTTTTAATCTAATCAATTTTCTTTCTTTATAGATGTAAACCATAGAGCTTAAAAAAGAATACATTTTTTATTTTCTTCAGAAAGAAATCAAAGCATTTCAAGGAATTTATAAAAAATTAATTATTTTAATTTCTAGACATATTTAGGTTTACTTATGATGTTGGTGAACTGACTTTTCAAAATTAGCATTCACATTTTTCTCCCTTCGATTTAAATGTCTTTAATGAGGTATTCTAAACAGAGAAAAATGCTGGCACTGCTTGGATTAAAATGCATTAGGGTCTCCCAGAAATAATTTCATATTTGACTTTTCCATTTTCAAATGAAACTCTAAAAATCCAAGGAACTGTTATTTTGATAGTTTTCTAAATATTGTGCAATATAAGGTTGTATCATTGCAGATTCTAAAATTAAATTGAGTTACCGCAAACATTGGTGCGATAAAACGACCAGTTCAATTCCTTGACCCAAATCCCCTTCACCATCATTGAGACTCGGTTTCACGACCGTTAGGATCTCGGTCATTCAAGAATAAAGATGAATACAGATACTTACCTGGCCGATTGTTGAAATTTCTCATACATACCGATAGAGCATTGTTCAAAATTAGTCGAGTCTATGTCATGCACACTCAGAAAAAAAGTTGAGTTGATTTAACAAAACAGGTTGTTCAACCTAGTTTGTTTTTTGGGACAAATAAGTTTGGTCAACTCGACTAGAAATTTGGTTCATTCAAAAAAACACAACGAATTCAATTAGTCGATTCTAAGTAATTATTTATTTGACGGTTTCTAGTTGATTCAACCAAATAAATTTGTTGAGTGGAATAAATTATATATTAGGATATTATTTGGTTAGGGGCCATCCATATACCACGTGGACACTGGGGGGGGGGGGGGGGGGAGTCCAAAATTCCACGCTTGCCCACGAGGGGGGTCAAGCTAGAATCCACGTGAACACACATTTCCCGAAATCTGTGGAAAATATACTGAAATGAGACAAGGTATACCCTAGGTATACTCCAATTTTTATATTGTGCTCAGGCATAATATAATTTTTATTTTTTTCACGACTTTTTCTTTCAAATTCAAATCATGTTTAGGCTCACGTTCCTAAGCTAATTCGAATTTTTTCATCCAATTTATCTCTTCTTTTGGACTTCTTATAGTCTGGGAACTCGCAACAATTCTATGGACGTCATTTTAGTACTCACTAAAATTTCAGATTCTTCTGTTCTCATAGTCAACAGTTCGAGATTCGTTGACTGACTAACAGCTGTTGGTGTATTTTGCAACAATTTATCGTTAAACTCATCAAAAATTCGAGTGAAAAAACGTCATTTTAGTACTCTTGAAACCCACGGGGAATGATTGTTTAGATGCTGAAAACTAACAATAAGTTTGACTGGCAGCTCCTGAGTTATACCAAAGTTAATTGGCAGACTATCAAAGATGTAGAAAACTCTAGTGAAAAAACGTCATTTTAGTACTCTTCAAACACACGGGGAATGATTGTTTGGATGCTAAAAACTAACAATAAGTTTGACTGGCAGCTCCTGAGCGGTGCCAAAGTTAACGGGGAAACTGTCAAACATGTAAAAAATTCGAGTGAAAAAACGTCATTTTAGTACTCTTCAAACCCATTGAGGATGATTGTTTTGGTGCAAACAACTAATAAAGAATTTGACTGTCAGCTCCTGAGTGGTGCCAAAGTTAAGTGGGAAACTTTCAAACATGTCAAAAGTTCGAGTGAAAAAACATCATTTTAGTACTCTTCAAACCCATTGAGAATGATTGTTTTGGCGCAAACAACTAACAAAGAATTTGACTGGCAGCTCCTGAGTAGTGCCAAAGTTGACTGGCATTTTAATCAGTAACCGGATGAAAGTTTTGTCCTTTTCATTAACTAAAATTTTCATCTATAGGATACTTCTATAAAAATAATATGTATATAAAAAAAGAAACTACGAAAATCTCAATTTTTATGCAAATTTACAGCTCGCAACAATGGATTTCAAGAGTACTAAAATCACGTTTCTTGACTTGAATTTTTGGCATGTTTGACAGCCTGCCAGTCTACTTTGGCATCACTCAGGAGTTGCCAGTCAAACTTCTTGGCAGTTGTTAGCACCTAAAAAATCATACCCAATGGGTTTGAAAAGTATTAAAATCACGTTCTTTCACTGGAATTTTCGACATGTTTCACAGTCTGTTAGTTAACTTTGCCACCACTAAGGAGCTGCCAGTCAAACTTATTGTTAGTTTTTAGCATTCAAACAATCATTTCCCGTGGGTTTGAAGATTACTAAAATGACGCTTTTTCATTCGAATTTCCGACCAGTTTAACGATAAATTATTGCAAAATGCACCAACAGCTGTTAGCCAGTCAACGAGTTTCGAACTGTTGAAAATGAAAACAAAATAATCTGAAATTTTAGTGAGTACTCAAATGACGTCCGTGGAATGGTCGCGACCTCCCGGACATTTTGAAGACTAATAATATCTATATTTGCATCAAATACGTCCACGTGGATAAAGTACAGGGGGGGGGATATTTGTCCAAATTCCACGGCTGTCCACGAGGGGGGGGGGGGGGGGGGGAGGAGGGTCAAAAAGTGGTGAAAAATTGTCCACGTGGTATACGGATGGCCCCTTACAGTAACCAAAAAAATTTGGTTCATTTAAACAAACTATTTGGTGACAGTAAACAAAAAATTTGGTTCATTTAAACAAATGCTTTTTTAATTGCACTAAACATACCAATGCAGATTACATCAGCCCACGCCGGTAGCCATTTCGAGTCGCAATTTCTGATTTCTAACTTTTCTATATTTCTAATTTCTAAATTTCTGACTAAAAGGCCTTCTTCATAAATTTTTATACGAATTTTTGAGCTTTTCTGCAAGAAAATTTAAAACTACTATTTTTAGGAGTAGAAGTAGACACAAAGGCTTTACTGGCCCGGGAACCAACGAAAAATTCTTTAGCAGAAATTCTTATTCCGCCCGGTGGAAAACGGGCGATATTTAAAAAAAACTCAAGCAATTTTAATTTGCAAACGCTCATGGTTCTGAAGCTGTAGGTTTTGATGAGGAGCAATCTGGATTTCTTGAAGAGGTTGAATAATAGTTTTTAGCAAGAGCGTTAAATATGTGTTCACTTTCATCAAATAGGTTGAAGGATTAAGTAACTTGAGTCGCGATGTGGAAAAGCTCAACTTTTTCATTAAAGATAAATAAAAAATTCTCTATGAGAAAAAAATTTTTTGGTTTCGAACAATTTAAAAATTTCATTGCATTGACTAAAATATTTGGTTGGATCAACCGAAATATTGAGTATAATCAACAAATCCATCTTTGGCACACTTTTTCTATGCCCTAAAAGAAAGGACGAGTTCGTTAATCAGACATTTTTGATAAAAATTCAAAAAGTGAGCGCATTTTGAAAATTTTTGAGACCACTTTATTCTGAATTTGAAAATTCTATGTACGAATATTTATTGTATTCAAAAGAACAAACAATTTATCCTCATGCCTTTTTCGATAAAAAGAAAATTCTCAGAGTTATAGCGTTTTCAAAATTTTTTTAATCAACCGAAAATCAAAATTTGAAGCCGAAAAACGCACGATATGAAAAAAAGTCAAGAGAAGAAAAACATTTCTTTTTGAAACCCCCACAAGATTATCATAATCAATTTTTGGATTTTCTTTAAAAATAGAAAATTCAAATTTTGATTGCACAAAAAATAATGGAAAATAAAAAATTCTATTTTGTGGACAAACTATGTAGGATACAAAAAAAGATGAATTAACAAAAATGCTTATCCCAAAAGAGATCTACAATTTTGTTAAGAATCACTTCTTGATAGGACGCGTACTTTTTGTTTTGTCCGTGAAAAAAGTAAAATAAAAAAAAATGTGTGGAAAAACGACGAAAGTTACGAGAAAAAAATCCAACAAAACCTGTTTACAAATGTCTGTCGGAAATCGAGCGCGCAGCGCGAGTGTTAAGATGAGAATGTGTACCTCAAAGCCTACAGAGCGCGAGGTAACCTATTATCGAGCGCGAAGCGGGAGATTCAAACGTCGCGCGCCTTAGGCGCGCTCAAACTTGCGAGCGAAGCGAGCCGCGCGCGTATATTCCATTTGGCACCTGTGCCAAATCTGGCGAAAAAAAATCCGTTTAAGAGATATTTAGGTGGCCCGATTGACAT
>NC_046664.1:107887202-107891666 GCF_010883055.1 Belonocnema kinseyi | reverse complement strand
CATAGGTTTACTATCGGCGAGCAAATGGTAGGCATCTGCCTTTGAAGCTTCACAACTCAGCGAAAACAACGTATTACAATGCTTTAAGTACAGGGACGATCACTACATGTAATATATATCCTCTAAGGTATAAATCCAACTTTAGTATCGAATAATCGCCGTTCGATACCAGCGGAAGGAAGTATCTCGATAGCGATATACTTTTTCCCAAATATCGATAATTTAATTATCAATGTTTATCAACCGATAAGATGTTGGTATAAACATTTTCCCGTAAGATACTTTAATTGATCAAAATCAAATTTTGACAGTTAGTGGAAAATATTAAAATTCCTTAAAAGAATTCAAAAACTAAAACTAGCGGTCGTTCGTGGCGGGGGGGGGGGGGGGGGGGGGGGGGGGGGGGGGGGGGGCAACGGCCCATACTCCTCCCTGCGTGCGTCCTTGATAGTATCTTATGTATTTTAGATAGGTGGTAATGTATCCGGCTTGTGTTTCTTCAATCTCCATGAAATTTTACGAAGCTTGTCATTAGAGGGTTCGAATCCTGTCCCCCTAAGAAATTTTATTTTTTCTCAGAATAGATTTTACTTTTCGTGTGTAAAATTACCGGCCGAATTGAAATACCACAACAGCTTCAATCGCAAAATTCATCGCTAGGTGGATTCTTACAAATTTTCATAAACCCTTGTAGAAATGGTCCTAGTTTTATACAACTTTCTAGTCTGTTTTTCCCTACCTCTGGTTAGCACCCAACTAGGAATCTTGTCATGTACTACTGAGGAATGTAACGTTGCTTCGAGTGAGGAACTGATTAAGACATCTAGATAGAATACAGTTAATTACTTACGAGGTACTTACGTAGTTTTTAATAAAATTATTTCCAATTTTAAATAAAACTAAACACTTTAAAAAAGTATATGTATAAACTACATTAGAGATTTTCCATTCCTCAGTAGGTCGCTTGCCTTGTCCAGTCCTTGGCCGCCTTAGTTCGCTCGGCCCTACCTCTCTCCCAATCTTTAGCATTGGGGATGACATTTGACAACGTCGTTTCGAAGTCTTTGGAGGACAGTGTTTCATCCCTTACGTTTTTTCAGCAGTCAAAACATCTGCAAAAATGAACAGTGATCAGTAATATTTCATACATTTTTGAAAATTGGATTATGTTGAAAAATATTACTCTTATTTGCATTCAATTATTATTTTGGTAATCATTTAATAAATTGTTATTTATCAACTACATCAAACTCTCGCTTTCAGTCACGCCGTTCTTGGCTTTCCTAGAACTACTAGCTGACGCAGTTTCTCTGGGGAGCAGGGCGAGACCGGTTGCGATATTATATGTATAGATATATTCCAATTGGGAACGAGTCAGGCGACCCTCACTGTTCACGTTTCGAACCCCCCGAAATCAGTCCAAGGCTGTTTGCAGGCAACCCCCCACACTAGACTAAAAGCGAGAGTTTGGCGTACTTGTTATCAATTATTATTTAATAATTATAGATTTTTAAATTTAATTATGTTAATCAATTTTTATTATATAATACCAAAAAATATAATTATTTATATCCAAATCCATGTATGAAATACATTTTTTCAATTTTCTAGGTTAGGAGTATTATAGTATATTATTTTCTCCACTTACCCGGAAATAATTTATTTAATCATTTGTTTCTTTTGCTGAAATTTCGCACTTGATTTCTTGTTAATTACCTTTTTCGGCCCATACCGTAACCGACCTTAATGTTATGACCCAGTCGCAAAACAAACTTATTAAAAAGGAAGTTTATCCACATTTCAGCCCTACGAGTTCCTTTCAAGTGTTGAGGAAGGTTTAGACCAATTTCTAGTAGGGAACTTAATCCGATAAACGAGGGTCCTTTTATTTACATCCACCAGAGGTGTAAAATTCAATAGATTTTATGTGAGAACCGTACAGTGCTTCCAGTGTTCAAGATTGCACTATGTCTCTGACATGTGCCATGCCACTCCACGATGCGTTAAGTGCGGGGGTGCGCATCAAAGTTCTGCGTACAAAAAAAACACGTGAAACACCGGCCACTTGCGCTAACTGTGCTGGGGACCACCCCGCTAATTATAGAGGTTGTTCTGCTTTTAAATAAGCATCCCAAAAATCCGCTATTAAAAAATCCAAAACACACAGTTTGCTTAAGGGAATTGCTCCCAATAAACTAACTAAAGATATCACACTAAAAGGAAATTCTGCAAGCGAACGGTATAGTCTCGCTCGATCAGAGTCCCTCTCGCGAATTTCTAAAAAATGACTATAGAAAAATATTCAAACTTGCACCCTCGGTAATTGCTGCAGGTAAACTAAATGCTAAATACTTAGTCTGGAATAGCAGAACAACTAACAAAATCGGTAAACAATTATTTGAATTTATAAATCGTAAGAATCTCAATCTCAGCACCAGACTCGCATACTTTTCCCCTCACAACGCCAACCATAAATCTAACCTTAATGACTTTGCAATCTCCAAAAGTAACTTTTACAGCCACCAAATTTTTACTATAGATGAGCTTGACTCAGATCATCGTCCAGTCCATCTAAGTCTTTTCACCAATTGTGAAAAAGCCCCTTTCGCGTCTCGCTATAATTTTGCAAAAGCAAATTGGCAACCATTCAACATGACTGTAGAAACACACGTTAACTTTGAACTTTCAATGACAAACACTTCCCACATTCACGAAGCCATAGCCAATCTCACATCTAGCATGAAAACTGCCATGCACAGTTCAGTTCCTCAATCTACCATTAACAAATAAGATCCACCTCTCAGCCCCGAGATTGAAGACCTTATCCACACTCGCAATAAACCCTGCCGTACACACCAAAAAACTAAAAGCTGTATCCTTAAAAACATATTAACCACCTTCTAAAAACTATAGCAATTAAAGTTCAAGAGCACATATGCAAAAATTGGAATAAAGAAGTCGGTAGAATTCAAATTAATGATAACTTTATTTATCGTATGACTAAAGCCCTAACGAAGCCGCGATCTAATATTCCCGCTCTCAAAAATCCAGATTAAACGTTTCCACTCTCTCCTACCGATAAAGCAAATCTTCTAGCGGCAAATTATGAAAGTAACTTTGTTTCACATAACGAACCATTTGACCCTCAGCACATTGCGGAATGTGAACAAATTGCTTTCCTAACTCATGGAAAATAGCTCACATATTAGTTTTCCAGAAAAAGGCAAGGATCCCTATCATCCTACCAGCTACAGGCCCATTAGTCTTCTTAATACAATGAGTAAAATATTTGAAAAAATAATACTCGTGTAAAATATCACCTTGAGAAAAACAGCATCCTTAAATCACAACATTACGGTTTTAGAAAAGGTCACTCTACGCAGCACATGATGCTCAAGCTTACCGAATCCATTAGCTTAAATTTCAATCGAAGAAAACACACTAGAGCTATTGTCCTCGATGTAGAAAAAGCTTTTGACAGTGTCTGGGATGTGGGACTGCTCAGAAAATTAATAAATTACAATTTCCCAAGAGGACTCATCCTCTTTAAAAACTCTTATCTTTCAAACAGAAAATTCTCAGTTAAAATAGCCCAGCCACTTTTAAAAGTGAAACCTATACGAGCGGGTGTGCCCCAAGGTAGCATCTTAGGTCCGGTATTCTTTATTATCTACGTGAACGACATCCTTGAAGTCCCCGAAGTTACAATTGGACTATATGCAGATGACACCGCACTGTTCACTTCCTCTTGGTTAGTTCCAAAAATCTTAAAATTACTTAACAAAGCTCTTGAAATCATTGCGGTATGGGCTAAGCTTTGGAGAATAAAAATTAATGTAGCAAAGTCAGAATCAATTCTGACGTCTTAATTGGAAGCAGCATATTCATGAAACTAAAGGGAAAGCTCTCGGGGTTATCTCGCGTTTATGCCCTATTATTAATAGACACTCAAGTCTTAATCCTGAATATGGTATCCTAGTTTACAAAATGTTTATCCTACCAATCATAACCCGCGCCTGTACAATTTAGGGTGTTTTGGGCATGAAGAAGCTCTGCGCGCGATGGGTGCCGCGTTTGCTCACAGTGGACCAAAAACGAATTCGTGTGACAACTTCCCAGCAGAATTTGGCATTATTTTTGCGTAAGCCGACCGAGTTTTTGCACTGATTCATAACCATGGATGAAACCTGGATCCACTACTACACTCCTGAGTCAAAGCAACAGGCAAAACAGTGGGTTCCACCGGGCCAAAGTGCTCCGAAGCATCCAAAAACGCAACAATGGGTCGGAAAGGTTATGGCCTCCGTATTTTGGGATGCACATGGCATAATATTCGTGGACTATCTGGGAAAAGGTAAAACTATAACCGGAGCATACTATTCATCATTATTGGACCGATTGAAAATCGAAATCGTCGAAAAACGACCGCATTTGAAGAAGAAAAAACCGCTTTATCATCACGAC
>NC_046664.1:107870043-107887102 GCF_010883055.1 Belonocnema kinseyi | reverse complement strand
CTCATAGCTGAAACTGAGGCGTATTTTGGAGACCTTCCGATCGAGTACTTTTCGGACGGTATCAAAAAGTTAGAAAATCGTTGGACTCGCTTTATCGACCTATAAGGAGGGTATGTTGAAAAATAAGACCGACTTTGGCCAAATAAACGTCTCCGTGTTTCATTTTTCAGGGAATTATCAGACTGCCTAATATGTATAATTGATCTAACCCCTCATTAATATGTTCAAGGTCTTTATTACTAAAAGTTCCAAACACTGTCTTAACTATGTCCCCAATTGCGTTTATTAATCCTCTTTTGTGTCGTTTGTTACCCATCACCTGATTGAGTACTTGAAGTTTATTTTTGGCCCTCTTACACCTTTCGCCTGTTAATCTAACCTCTTTTTCTACAGCGCAGTTTGAGTTACATGCTCGAATCGCGAGTCTCATTATATTGCGAACTACTCGTATATCTAACCTTTCTCGTAGGCTGGAATCATTGATGCTTATCATTAGCTTCCAGGTTTCATGGTAAAGATGAGCTGTTCCTATTTCCTTGATAAATATGTTTCCGGTAATATGTGTCAGTGTGTAATTTCCTTTCGTTGCTCAAATTTGTGTCAGAATTTCAGAAATGCCAAAATGTTCATTCTATAAAAAATAAGGCATGATCTGGTTAGCGTGAATTCTCGTTTTTTCGGCGTTAAACAATATTATGTAGTTACTGGTATCCAGCTTTTCCATTGTGGTTGCGGGTCCTTTCCAACTTGCAGATAGCTTATTAGTCGCATTATGGTTGACGATCTTGACCAGGTCTCCCGGATCATAGATAGATTGCGGTAACACTATCTTAGAATCTTGGTACCTTTTGTATTGCTCTTTCTGACGTTGTAGCTTTTCCTTTTCTTTCTGTAAGTATTGCTCATGTCTTTCTTTCCACATATCGAGCAAGTCCTGATATTTCAAATTGGTAGTAGTGACCAAAGTCCATCTTGCTTAGTGGTATTGTAAGCGAGAGAAATTATTTTTAATACTTGGTCCCACTCGGTTCGCGTGTCCTGCATACAGGTTCTCAGTAAGTCTTTCAACACAGAGTGAGCTCTTTCTAAACTACCGTTACTTTAGGGGTGATAAGTAGTGGTTTTCACATGCTTTATTCTGAACAGGTTCTCGAAATTCTGGACTAGTTCGGAAACGAAGTTTGCTCCTTGGTCTATCAGGATAGATTTCGGGGCGTTCCTCCTCTCTCCGCTTCCCTATCGAGTCCAGCTAACACCTCCTCGTTGATTATCTTTGGTTTCGGCTTTTCCTTCCCAGATGGTTTCTCGAAGTTTAACTGATGCGGGGGAGGAGTTGTCAAATCTGCTTCAACGCCAGAGGCGTCAAGCAGTCCTATATCGGGTTGTCTTGATTCCAGTTTCTCGGGGCTTTTTTCGGCATTCTTCATAGCTTCCTCTAACGGGTCCTTCCCAGGAGGTACTCCCTTGAACATAGTGTGGCCCATACCACGGCCTGTAACTCTTTTTCCGTAGCCGAGTAATTTTGCTCGGCTCCGTTAAGAGTGCTAGATATAAAGCAGCAGGGGTAGCCATCCTGACTTAGGAGGGCTCCTAGTCCTACATTTGAGGAATCCGTAGTGAGCACGCATTCTTTACTATAATCAGGATATCAAAGTACTGGCGCTGTACATAATACGTTCTTAAGTTGATCGAACGCTAGCTGATGTCTAGTAGTCCACTTAAAAAGGTTGTCTTTTTTTGTGAGTTCGGTTAATGGTTTAGCTATATGCGAGAAGTTTTTTATAAACTTACGGTAGTAACCTTCTAGCCCTAGAAAGGATTGTACTTGTTTGACCTTATTAGGCGTTTTAAAATCTTTTACAGCGCTGTCCTTTTTTGGATTAGGCTTAACGCCTTCGTCGGTGATAAGGTGTCTAAGGTATTCTAGTTCGGGTCTAAGATATTCGCATTTTGCAGGTTCCAATTTTAATCCGGTCTCTCTGAGTCGGTCGAGTAATAATATTAAATTCTGGTTGTGTTCTTTAATGGTTTGTCCAAAGATGACTATATCATCTAGGTATACAAAACAGTGGTTTCCGACGAGTCCTCGTAAGACTTAATCCATCATGCGTTGAAAAGTAGCTGCATACTTATTTTGCCTTGTTGAAATGAAGAGGCCACCTCTTCTTTTACAAAGTTTTTCTGGCTTTCTGGCGGTCGATAAGCTTTTATATTAACAATTTTACCTGTTTTTAAAATGATTTCGTGTTCTGTTAAACTGGTGCAAGGTATAGGATCTTCATCTAAGGTGTATACATCGGTGTACTGAGAAATTATTCGCCAAATGTGGTCGGCTAGTTCTGACTCCACGTGATCCAGCCGGGGTTTTTCTAATAAATCAAGAATCCTTGGGTTGGCAGTCTTTTCAATTTTCTTTATTTCCTGTTCTGAGATTTTTCTTATCCTATCAATGGGTTCGTAACTGAGTAGTCACTCTCATCGGCCTATCGGAATAATTGAAGAAAGGTACCTGTAATTTCCCATTTTGTATTCTGTAAATTTCGGACAAAACATTTTCGTCTTCCTTGATCTAAACGTTTGCGTCTAAGTTGGATTCTAGCTGGATGCTGCTTACCTTTGCGGTTCTCCCAGGAACATAGGTTCCATCGGTGTGTAGTGGCAGTTTGACCTTTTCGAGTATTAAAAATCTAGGCGTGATGGCGTACCTTTGGGACTTCATGAGAAAAGGTATTCCTATTATACCTTCCTCAGGTAATGGGAAGTCGTTGTAAACTATATGGAAAAGATGTTTTCTATAAAAATAGTTTAGGTATACTGCTTCCGTCGATGTATGTTTATCGTCACCCATAGGGAAGTTCTTTTTCATCCGAAAAGGGGTGTTGCCACACGGTATCGTTTTTTCTTTGATAAGGTTTATGAATGACCCAGAGTCTACAAGCAATCTGTAACTACATCCGTTTGTTCCACGTCCCATGATTGACTGGAGCTTTCCGCATATCGCTGATACTCGGCTGTATTCTCGTAGTAGATCTGCTCTTCTATTTCCTCTTTACTCATCCTTTCGTGATCTAAAAAATGACCCTGATCCTCTTCCTGAATATTCCTGACTTGCGGGGGTCGCTTTTGGAATGTTCCTGTTGGAAAATTTCGTTGCTGTAGTGATTGGTACTGGTTAGCAGAGTGTCCTGGTTTTTCGCATCTATGACAATTCCGTTTTGATTTGTCTGCACAGGTGCCTGGTGTAATTCCAAATTGTGGTGTTCTATATGAGCGCATTATATGCTGCACTTTTTGTGGGGGTGAAAATGTTTTTTGAGGGATTTAAGGTGCATGTCGCATCGGCGCTCTGAATCCTGTCTGTATTCTCGTTCGTTGAGCTTCTCGCAGCCACATCTCCGTTTCTATCGCATGATTTTGCGCTTCTGCTACATTAGCATTCTTTTTCTTCGATGTTGATCGCTAATCTTCTTTCCATTGGTCCATAATTTTCATTTTTAACCGCATATTTAAGCTCTTCTACTCCCTACCGAAACCTAAGGTTAAAATTCTGGACCGTTTCCGTGGGTCTCTGTTTTTAACTTTCTAACCTATTTCTCAACGCAGATTCTGATCAGGTTTGTTTTAAATTTTGACACAGGATTTCAAAAAGATCTTCGTATGAATTGATGGCGGTAAATCTGACAGATCTTTCCGCGTTTCCTAGAATTTTTTCGGCTATCACAAAGTCTAATAAGAGATCGGGTTGACTACACCGTTTTTTCGCCTTTTTTACCATTTGCATGAAATCTTCTGCCCATACGTCATCCTGCCCGTTAAGTGGTTTAATAGTACGTATAATATCCTTGGCTTGGATGGTACCTTCATTTTGAACGTTTATAGGAAGCACAGGACAAACGGTGTGACTGAATACTTCCCTATTCTGATAGACCGGTTCTCTGTTTCGAGGGTACGCGTGGTGCATAGCCCCAATAGGGCGGTTGGGTGCTTCCCTGTTATAAAAGCTAGCCTCTTGGATTGCAGGATTCGTGGAGGGCGTAGGCCGGGCAATGTTATCAGGTACTTCACTATTGTCATGAATAGGCTCTTGGATTTGGGGATTCGCGTAGAGTCTAGAGCCGCTAGAGCGATTAGTTATCTCTGTGGGATGGCCAGGTTCTCGGTTTCGATTAATGCTATTTCCTTCTTCTTCATCTGATGTCAATTCCGGATCCTCCCTATTTGTTTGTACCTGAGTTCTTAATCCAACTCTGCCTGCTAGAGTTCTGATTTCTTCCATCCTATTTTCCATTTCCCTTGTCAAAAAACTCATACTAATTACGTAACTATTCGTTTTGGCTAAGATGGGTTGTAGCATCTGTTCTGTTGTCGGAGGAGTAGGAGAGGATGCGGGGGATGCCATTTTCGCGGTTCTGAAGGGCGTACTGATTTCGTCTAACACGTCCGTCAAGTCAGAGTCACTAGTTTAGGAATCGCAATTTACGGATGTGCCCTTCCTGTACGCTTCGAAAGCCAGGTTTTCTATTTTATCTGTTTTACGAGAAATAGATATTTGTGTCACGCATGCTTTACAATTCTCGTTCTACCCTTAATTTTTCAAATATTTTTTAATTAAAGGACCGCACTTTTACAAATTCACTTATTTATCTAAATTAAATGCTCACTTTTTTGCTGTAGCAGTTGCGTGGTTGTCCTCTTCATCCGTAGAGATGGTGAACCAGGCGTGACGTCACGGCGTATCGGCGGCTTGCAATGGCTTCGTCTTCTGGGAATTGCTCCCGAGGGTTTACAGCAGTGTGTCGCTTACCGAAGTTCCTTTTTCAGGTTTTTGTGCACACTGGTTTACGTAAGATAGGGCCTACTTCAGTTCAGCCTCTAATTTTACCAGTTTCCTTACTTGGCTGCTTTTTACGAGGAAAAAATTCGTAAATATCTCCCCGGAGTTCTTCCTTATTCTTGTAAAATTTTTCTTTTTCTTTCTTGACCCGCTCCAGGTGTTTGGTTTCAAGATGGTGCAGTTTGATCGGTTTAGCTGTGATTGTTTGCCACCATGCTGGCAGGATTGCCAAAATGTGATGGAGGCAAGAAAAGATTCAATTTTTTAAAAAGGGGTCGCGCTGACAGGTAGTCAGAGCGACGTTTCTTTATTCTAAGTAGCAAAAAAGTTTGACAAGAACTGGTGCGTTGGGCCAAATCGCTACAATATATAGCCCTTCCATCTTATCTAAATGCGTGGGCTATGCCACTGTTGCAGGGGGTTTCCAAATGTGAAAATGGAAACGGAAGAAGAGTGGAGACAGGAGATTCCCGACTGGAGAGTTTAGAGCGCTATGAGGTAATAATGTTCGGGGTTTCCTCAGAGAAAAAGATACTTAAACGCTTTTCAATATTTTTAATAATAAAAGTAGTGTTTTAAATTGAGTAATTTCAAGAAACAGCATTAAATGTTTATTTATGAGTAAAATAAGTTTATAAAAATGATATTTCTAAAAATAAAAGAAGAGTAAACAATAAGAGCAACACTTTTTTTAAACCTATGAAAATAGATTTATTCAACTTTAAAAAAGCCTTACATCGAAATAGACCTTCTAAAATTGTTTCATATTTTAAAAAATTCTGAACCTATCTTAGAGTTAAAAATACATACTTAAGAACTAAATATTATTTTACAAATCATTACATTTTCATAGTCTGGGATACCGATAATTTTCAACCTAAAATTTACAACTCCTTTTTTCACACGAACACACACACGCAAACACGTTCATGTTTAAATATATATTATAAACTAAGGCGATTGTAAAACACACACAGAGAGAGAGAGAGAG
Source organism: Belonocnema kinseyi (assembly GCF_010883055.1). Classification (NCBI taxonomy): domain Eukaryota; kingdom Metazoa; phylum Arthropoda; class Insecta; order Hymenoptera; family Cynipidae; genus Belonocnema; species Belonocnema kinseyi. The sequence continues at coordinate 107,881,277 of NC_046664.1, read as the reverse complement.
AGACGATAAGAGGAAGAGTGCGAGCATACGAATGACTCGAAATACCATAGATATAAAATACACATACCGAGGTTATAAAAGATATAATGTAGCGAGCTGTGATGAACAAGATTGAACGCAAGATGTAAGATGGGTATTATTTAGCCCAAGACCATAATACCCACTTTGATGCACGTCTTTTGGTTGTCGCAAAATGCTAGACTTAATGTTACATTTATTTAATAGTCTTTCAAGAAAATTCACGACCATGCAATCATTTGATAATAAATTAGCCGTAAAAAATTTGGTAAATCCACACAAAAAATAACCATTACACAAATGATGAAGAAACATAAAACAAAACTGACCACACACATCCGAATACGCACTTTGTAATTGCGTTGTTTTACACCTGAATAAGGTGCAATTTCTTTGCAAACGATAAAGATGTTAAGGAATAAAAGTCGGCAATCCATAGCTGTCAAAGTACGTAACACGGCCATTTTTACTCACGTGTACGGCAATCTATTCCGATCCAGGTTTCTTTACTCCATCAAGATTTGCAACTATAAAGGCCGGTCTCATCCAGATTTTCGGAATTAAATTCGCTGGAAACACACCACTCGTACGCGCCGATATAGTCCGAATTGCTTGAAAAATATGTAAACTGTTTATCATTTTTTCACGAATTAGTAGGAACTGGTAAATTGGGTAATAATAACTAATTTACTTCATATAATGTAGATTGCTCATTGATTTTCTTCACTGTTCTCTTAATGTTATCCACAACAGTTCCCAATGTCACTGACCCTGGTAAACGTGTACTGACTGTTATTATTTTCGTTTTGTCGATTGAAGAGAAGCTTTCATTACGGTTGGGTATATTGAGAAGCATCACTTCTTCTTTTCTCTGATTTTGCAATCATTGTTTTAGTTTAAAAGCATTGTTCAGAGCACATGCGAAGATTTCTCCCTTTTTCACACCATGATGGAAACAGTACTCGTTAGTAATATGTACATTTTCGAAAGCGGGAGATATTAATTCCTCTAAATTGACAATTTGTCTACTCATTATATTTTCCAAAAACTTTGTTTTCTCCCCTCACGTGTGTATATCGAAACTTCTGTTTTGGCGACTTCTCTGAGGTTTGAGTGCAAAAGCTTTATTGGAACGTCTCCCTCGAACCTCTCGATCCCATGGTAATAACACGCGAGCCAATTGTTTTGTTGTCTTGTTCGATTCGGCACATCGGAAAAGGGATGTGGTAGAGCTGATATCCAGTGGGCAGTACAATTTTTATTTACAGCAACAATAGCTACTTCTTTGACGATAAATTGATGTTGAAAGTGTCTTATTATTATTTAAAGATAGATCACTATTATTATCATCTTTATCGTTCTTTTCCTTACTACTTGTATCTTGTCTTTCATTTTTCATATTTCTGGCCTCATCGACAAATAATAGAAACTTCTGTGAAACCTTTTGATACATTTTCCATTTTTCATGGTCTTTTTTAAAAAAGGGTGAATAAAGTATTTGACTATTTTCCGCATCAATACGTTTTATTACAGTCCCAGCAGTTAGAGTGGTTGTGTTTAAGTTTGTGGGTAAAGGTTTGTAAACATTGCCTGAGAATGGCGAGGAAGCAGGAAGTGCTGACGTCGATAAGACAAAGGGTTGTTGGTCTAAAACCTGTTTCTGATATTTTTCGACACGCTCGCTGGGAATTAAAACCATTTTTCTTGCGTGTTCCATAGTTATACAAAAATACTAACATTAAAGTAGAAGAAAAAAAGTTTAACTATGTTTTAACTATGTTTTAAAGATGTTTCAAAGAAGACCACCAATTATTGGTGCGAGTAATAAAGGAAGAAATCCGCCTTTTTGTACTATAAAACGTATTTTATGCTTCCAACTAGCGTGAGACACGGCCAATTTTCTCAAAGTTTTTATATGTTTTTTTCAACTTTTATTTTTCATGGATTTTGAGAGATACATTTCCACCACACTAGCATATGCATTTAGCAAGTTTTGTGTCAGCTGTACGAAGAATCGCTATTGCGTTAATTAGAATTCAAGCGAAAGGGTGCCATTACAAACATTCGACTGGTATTTTTGCACTGTCACTACTACTCTGTATACCTTTCTGAGGTATTTAAACATAGGCAAAATCGTCAGTCGGAAAAATATTTGTTCTAAACCGGCAATTGTCGGGTGTGGAATTTTTTTAATCTAGAAGAAGTACCGATGGGGTTTCGAAGTTGCATCATGATAACTTTCTTGTAAAAAACGTGGGTCATCCGGATGTATTTGTTGCGCAAGGTGTTACAATTGAGCTCGATCTCCAGCTTTATTCAAAACAACGATATAACTAGCATTAAGTAAGATATCTCTCTGGCCATGCCCCTGATGAAATAAATTCCGCGATATAAAAAGAATACTAAGGTTTTTATGATGATTACTTGTTGTAAATAAGTCAACAATAGTATTATTAGATGATTTGCGCATTAGATCATTTATAATTACTAGTTTAGCTCGATTGTCGCTCGAATAATCAGATACCTGGGGCAAACCCTCGTGAAATTCAACCAACTCTCCGTATTCTGAATACGCTGATGCCCATTCTGAACAATAGAGTAAAATACGTTCAAAATTAATAGCACAAATTTTCTTGAAATCACGGAGAAGTTTTGTTACAAAAAATGTTTTTCCATCACCTGTTGGCTCGCAAATCATGGAGGTAAATGGATGTTTCCATCGTGTGTCCATTAGGTATACTGATGAATATTCATTCCGTCTACTTCTTTTATAGATTTTTTTTTATTCATATCTGGAAAAAGGGTAAAAACGAGACCAATGAGCGGAAAGTTAGCTACACACGCGTGGAACTGTTGGGTGGAGCAAAACTTTCATCCCGAAAAGATCGTGAAGGAAGAGTTGCCAACTTTAATTTTGATGACCTACGTAATCGACATTTTCAATCAGCTGGCGAATATGAATTCTGTGGGTTGGTAACACTTCTTTGACTCTCCTTGCGAGCCAATCCTTTGCCTTTCTATGACGTTTCGTCTTCACGAAAAGGAAAAACTTTAGGGCTTACAACAGCAGCCAAAGTAGCAGTTAGGAAACACGAGAAAGACACAGGTTTTCGAGATTTCTTAGTAACGGGCGACGAGGATAGTAGTACCAACAGCGAGAGATAAGATAAAAGAGGAAGTAAGTGTGGCAGAAGTAAAAATCGCCTTTCACGAAGAAAGGAAGGTAGTGTTGAAAGTGCGAGTAAAAACAAAGAAAATGGTTGAAAAGACTACATATGAGCTAATGTGGTACGTGGGAAAATTTCACGAGAAAATGTAATAGACTCGTTAAAAAGTCAAACTACTTATAATGTGCCTTTGAACGTATTGAAAATAAAGAGAGAGAAAAGGAAGAAAAAGAAACATAGTATTAAAGGGTTTATGATAAGAGGGGAAGAAACTGAAGGACGGATTTGAAGAAGTACGAGGTTTGTTTAAAAAAAGGTGACTTTTCAAATTTCACGGGCTACGTACATTCCATTTTCGATTTTTTTAATTTTGTTCTGTTGGTACACATATTTCCAACATATGCTGACATCATCAGCCATTTTGTGCCGATGAAAACGTTAAAGCAATGCAGCAGTAAAGAAAATTATTGTAGTGAATTAGTTGGTTGATGCAATGCAATTTTTACCGACGCTAACGACGATCCAGATTTACTCAAAAGGGTCATAACGAGTTACGAAAAGGTCGAGAAACAAGAGGTAGGAGATTATAAAAATTCAGATCACTTTTCCAGAATACTGGCACTATAGGAAAAAACGTAATAACGATAAGACTAAAAGGGTAGCAAAAGTGAAAAAGCAAGCACAGAGGATTGGCTAATGGAAGGTACAGGACAGTATAAGGAAAAGGTCAAGAATATCAAAATGGGAAAAGCAAATGTAAACGAGGAGATTGAAATAATGATAGGAGAAAAAAGTATTAGAGTCCACAAGCAAAAAAGAATTTAGTGGATGTGATGTAAAAAGTAACAGAAGAAGAAGGAATTGAGAAGGGAATCAAGAAAATTGAGAAAAGAGACAAGTCTTGGAGAAAAATATAGGAGAAAAGAGAAGGAGTACACTGAGCTGTGTGATGACAAAACAAGAGAAGGAAAATAAAAGGTTTGACGATGAGGCGGAGAACGCTAGAATGGAAAAAGAGGTTTGGAAGGTGGTAAATAGAGAGAAGAAAGAGGAAAGGAGAAAACCAGGATATTGAGATAGTAGAATGGAAAAAGATTGTATAGAATTGTTGGGAGGGGTAGACAGGAAAGATGGGAGAGGAGGAAAATAGGGTAGGGAATCCGATGAGGAGGGGGACATTACAAGGAAGGAAATTGTCAATATATTTGTTATAATGTACAATAGAGTATGAAGAGGACATGGTTAATCACAATTATAAATGATAAGAGAATTGGTACCCATATTAAGAAAGGCAGCGGGGAGGAGGTTAAAGAATATTGAGGATTGACGCGAATGCTAACATTGTATAAAGTATATGGGACTGTTTTATCATAAAGGTTAAAGAAAAAAGTTGAGGAGAAAATAATAGAGTCAGCAAATCAGAGTTTAGAAAGGGGTTAGGGGTGATGGATAACATATATGTTCTGAACGATTTAGTAAATAAGGTAATGGAAAGGATGTAAGGAACAATGATAGCTATGTTCGTGGACTTCAAGTCGGCGTTTGACTATAAGACTGCGGCGCGATAGAAAAAGTTATAGTGAAAAGGGCGAGATTATTCTTTTGGTTGGTGGAAAGGGTTAAAGCAAATATATGCACTGTGCCCATTTTTATTTTATATATTAATATCAGGATTGGAAGAAGAAATAGAGAGAAAAGGATGGAAAGGAATTTTGATAGGGAAAAGAAAGATATACAGTAAGCACGTTCACTATGTAGTCATAGGGAATGTAATTATAAAAACTCTGGCACATAATACAACCCGTTTTGCATTTGTGTAATGCAAAAAAGTACTATATAGGCAATTTGAATTCGGTTTCCAAATCTCCCGCGCTCGAGGTCTTGCGCTGATTGATCAAAAGCTTCGAGACTCAGAAGACGTGCGCAAAATATACGTATAACCAAATTCTTAAAAAGGTTATATTCCACAGGATTCACTGCGCATTTCAAATAAATAATTAGTTACGAATTAAGAACAATGTAACCAGATTTTTCTTAAATCTTTGTTTTCGAAATCTTTTTTATTCGTTGAAATCATTGAATTATTTGAAATATATAATTAGTAAAAAAATCTTCTAAAATGTATTAAAACCTTTTCAAATCATCCAAATGTTTTAAAATCTTTGAAATCTGGTGAACAGTCACCTTTTCAAAATCATTGAAACGCTTTACATCTTTTAAGAGTTTAAAAATCTTTGTGAAATTGTTATGAAATATTTAAAATCTGATAAACACGCCTTTATAAAGTGATCAAAATCCTTTTAAATATTTTTAAACCTTTGACACATTTTGAAATCTTTATTAATGTTTTGTGATATGGTGTATACTCAAAAACCGAGTGGTGAAACTTTTTAAAGTTCCATTATGTCGCCATGGCTCATTCTAATAGATCTTTTTATTCTAGACGTCGGCAGTGCGCACGTGCCGAAATTTTACGTCATTTCCGTATTTTTCAAACAGTTTTGGGTCGAAATGTATGGAAAATATTGTTAATAAAAACAACAAAAAATTAATTTGTGAATGACAGGCATTTTTAAGGTAGAACATTTTTAAGTCTGTTTAAAAAAAAACGGTGAAAAAAGTGTAAAGAGTGCGGCGACCAAGGCCATTATTTCCATCTGTTGGCACCTGTCATCTTCTAAAAAAATGCTTAAAAGTTCGGCGAAACTCACGGAAGATGATGTTCCAGGTGCAAAATTAGTGCACGAATCAGTAGAAGATCACAATATTGAGCAGTTGAAACGATGTCCTAAATATAGAAAACCACCATTAAGGGCATGTGATACTTAGAAAATTGTCGATTTTACCAGTTTTAGGGTCCCCCGGCTTTTTTCTAGAATAATAAATATTTTGTCTTAAAAATTGGAGAAATGATAGCGAACATGCTAACGGAAGTCCCCGAACACTTTTTTTGCAGGTTAATTTTAAAAAGTTTTAATTTAGCAAAATGTGATTAATTTGCATAGCGCTTAGGAAATAGTATCGATTTTTTCAGTGTTAGATTCCCCCAGCTTTTTTCCTAGGATAAGAAATATTTTGCCTTTAAAAGCTGGAAAATTATAGCGAAAATGATAACGGAAGTCCCCACACACTTTTTTTGTGTTTTTCTATCAAAAAATTTTTGATATTGCTAACAACGTGCGTGTATATTTCGAGGTTATGTGTGTTACAATTCACCCGAGCGTTACTTCCAAACTAAACAATGTTTTTGGCTGAAAACTTTGGACTTACAAATAAACATAGTAACTAATTTCCCGGAACTAACCTTGTTTTCAGGCAATCAAAAAAGTTTATTTCATAAATAATTTGCAGATGATCGGAAAGGCAGAGATGAAAAATCACGTAACCTCAAAATGATGCATATGCATAAAAATTGTATTTTGCACAATAATTTATTTTTGTTATTATCGCTCAAATAAGAGTCCGGGGACGTTCGTTATGATGTTTTATAGCTTCTCCGAATTGAGTTTTTAAAAATTTTCATTTTTGTGGAAAAAAAGCCGGGGAAACTGTAAGTATCATATGCCCTTAAAAGGAAAAAAACGTGATTTAGTGGAAAGGTTAGTTGAGGTTTTGTATGACAGGTATAAATATTTTTTTTATACAAGATTTGCAGTTCAGAACTTTGATTGAATAAATATTTAAGATTCGTACAAATATAAAATAACACAATATTATATTTTATACTTCTCTTTTTCAAGTTTAGATAATAAAAAGCCATTTGTTAGTGATTTCCTGGTATGAGGAATGTACTAACAAATTTTCCTTCTTTCACATAAACTGATTATAAATACATAAATATAATAGTTTTGCGTTCTCAAGTGTGAGTAATAAATAGATTTTATTTTTATTAAAAAATTTAGGAGGTTCGAAACCCCGATAACAATGCTTTATCTAATATCTAAGCAAATGTTAGCAAAAAAAGAAAATGTTAATACCTGCCAAGCACAACATCAACTAATCTTTCTACTGAATCACTTTTTTTCCTTTTAAAGATCGTTTCCTATATTTTATCCATCATTTAAGCTGTTTAACACTGCGCTCTTCCACCTATTTGTGAACTAATTTTGCTCCTGGAACATCATCTTCCGTGATTTTTTCCGGATTTTTAAACATTTTTTTGTAGACGACAGATGTCAACAAATGTATATAATGGGCTTGCTCGCCACACTTTTCGCACTTTTTTTTCTGAATATACTTAAAAATTTGTTCTCTTTAAACTCTGATTTATTTACACATTTATTTTTCGCTTCTATTTTTATTTACAATATTTTCCATACATTTATACACAAAACTGTTCGAAAAAAACGGAAATGACGTAAAATCCTGGCAATTGCTTACTGTCGACGCCTAGAATAAAAAGGTCTATTCTGAAGTTAAGTTAGTAATATTGAAGATTTCAGCTAATAATTTTTATAATTTCTAAGTCAAATATCACAAAAAATGTATAATTTAACATTCTATAATAGCGAAGACGAAATTTTCAAGGTCGCTGAAGAACCAGCATTTGATTCCCATATTTTATTTAATAAGTAAAACAGCAGAATTTATCACCAATTAATTACGTACAACCTGCAGATATTCACTTTATTTAATTAATTAAGATCGCAGTACGAAACGATTTTGACACTTTTCAACCGTCAAATATCACTCGCGTACCGTCACATTAGTGAAAACCAACTCCAATTTTTAAGAAAGTACTTAATGCACATCCCGAATGTATTTATGAACAATTTGAATGTTGTGTTACATTTTTTTTTTAATTTGTAACTAATTATTTATTTGAAATGCGCTATGAATCCTGGGGAACATAACCTTTCTTCAGAATTTGGTTATACAAGAGGTTACACGTATATTTTGCGCACGTCTTCTGAGTCTCGAAACATTTGACCAATCGGCGCAAGATCTCTAGCGCGGGAGATTTGGAAACCGAATTAAAATCGCCTATATAGTACTTTTTGCATTACACAAATGCAAGACGGGTTGCATTGGATGCTAGAGTTTATACAATTATATTCCCTATGACTACATAGTGAACGTCCTTACTGTATACACTGGCATTTGCGGACGATATAGTGTTGATGGCAGGGGGCTAATGATATATAACGAGCTTAATTACAGCATTCTAGAAATAAATATATGAGAGAAAGGAAAATTTAGATGTAGAAAAGATAAATTAATGAGGAGCAGGATTGATAAAAAGTATATGAGGAATAAGAAAAGAAAGGTAAAAAAATTGGAGAAGGAGAATGTGGTTATTTGATACGCTGGTGTGGCCGCTATTAATTAAAGGAGAAAGAATGCGAGTTTACAAGCAAGGTACATAAGGTGGACGCTAGGGTCAGACTTGAAGACGCTGGGATAAAAGGTGAAAAGAAGAAGTGCGAAAGGATAATATAAGTACAAGAGCGGGTAAGAGGGCATTGACATTTGAGATGATGCTAAGGGAGGGAAAGGGAGGAGAGTTAACAAGAAAGTATTTGAGGGTGGTAAAAGAATGGAGAGGAAGGGCGATAGAATTAATGAGATTGGGAAAAGAAAGAAGGGAGTTATTTAATGCTTGAGATGTAGAATACGGGCCTGGAGTAAAATATGAAGAATTGGAAAAAAGAAGAGGGAAAGATAATTAATAGAACGATGGGGGGGGGGGTAATTAAGGGGAAAAATATTAAAAGATATAAGATTATACAAAAGGGAAGATTTTAAAAGTATTTAGAAAATGATAGGAGGAGAGAGGATGGACCAGAATAGTAAGATTTAGATTGTAAAACGAGGTAAGGGAATGGATGTATTGGGAAAAGAAAGATAACAGAAATTGCAGTATCTGTAAATGGAAAGAGGAAACATAGGAGTATATATGGGAAGGATGTAGGAGGGGAATAGAAGATAAATAAAGCTGGCAAGAGAATGTAGTAAAGATTGTAGGGGCAAATAGATTGGGGGAAGAGTAAAGTTTGTAAGTTATAGTTATATAATAGCATAAGTAGATTAATATACGGTTGCGTTCTCGCTTTTATTCTTGCTTTCGATCACTCGCTCACTCGTTCGCTTACACGTCCCAAATTGCGGTATCGTAAAACAATATAAATAAGTATGTAGATATGAGATTTTATGCAAAGACTGGCAAGTAACTGTAAATAGTAGGGATAAGATATTATAAGATATGTAGGAGGAGTTTGGAAAAAGACGAAATTGAAAAAGAAATTGTGGACAAAGTGCTGAAAGCCTCGGACCTCCGAATTTGTTTAGACTAAGTATATTTATGTATTTTGACGCGCTGATTATGAATAAGATAGTGAAAATTGGCGGGAATTTGATTTCCATGGGACAACTTGGTTGTAGGTTGTAATTCCTTTTGTAAGTTATCTTTATCTGTATGGAGACAGCTCTGTATACAAAGGAGTTGATGACCGATTGTTCTTGAGATATGTGGTGGTGGGAGGAGGCATGTAGGTATCTGTTTGTATGGGTGGGTTTTCTGTAAACTGCATATGCTAATGGAATGGATGTTTCTAATGTGTCCCCTAAGGGTTTACGTTTTTCTTGCATCTTCTTCCCTATTCCTTTAAATACCCCCCACACACTTACTTGGTGGTTGGAGGGGAACCTACAGTTTAAGGTGGGCTGAACATTATATCGCAACGGGACATACAATTTTATTTGACAAAACAACAATCATTGCAAAAACACATAATATCTTTCCAAGAAAACACAGAAACCAATAGAAATCTTAAAATACTCTAATAACATCAATAGGGACAATTGATATAATACCAATCCGATTTGGCTTTCCGCCCTCCCGGAGTAAAAAAAAATCTTGATTGGACGATCAGGTTTTGAACAGTCCCCACGGTGGGGCGCTCTGGCCAATTCGTAGTCTTTTGCACAATTGGAACTCGAATTATCTCTTTTTATCAAAATGAACCATCATGGAAGCATTAAATCTATGAATTGTTAAGCTAATGGAAAACTTTTGTGAATAGTTGCTCAATTAATTAATTCAGGGTAATTCGGATTGAATCCAAGCATTTCTCGAAAACCCTTACTCTTCTAACCAAATTTTTTTTATTTTTGTTGTTCTATACAAAGAAAAATCGGTGAAATGATTCAAGAAATCGAATGACACTTTTTTATCCAGAAAATGTCGGGAGTGATCGCAGAAGAGTGAATGGCTCTTCTTGCTTGCAGCACAGTCTTATATATCCTTGCAATGCCTGCTGATGCCCGGAGGCTGGAGGCCTTATTTCTGTTTACTGAAGAGTCCTGCTGTAAGGAGATACAAAGCTAATGCATTTATGGTGGAATTGTGAATTTCCGATGCCTTGCGAGTGAAATATGTGTAAAAGTCGAGATTGTCTGAGAGACCAGTCTCATTCGAATTTACTCCCAAAATAGTCGGTGACTCTTGGCCACTCTCAGACAGGCTCAGCTCTAGCCGAGAGCACTTCGTTGAGCCTCGTGGTTCTCGCAGATATTTCACTTAACAGTACCTTAAAAGCCCCTTGCACATGCGCAGTGGGCAAGGACTGTTGTAAATTTCACTGAGATATTTAGATAAGTCGGTTTGCTGGGAGGTAGGATTTAAAGAGGTGTAGTGTAGTTTAAGTACTTAATCTCATTTGAGGAAAATCTGAACAATGATCATTTGATTATAAGAATTTATTGAAAATAATTATAGCAGAATTTATTCTAATTTTGCTTTTTCACGGAGGTCTGTTTCGAACTCATCGATGAATTGACATAACACATCGATTTCGCATCTAGGGTTAAGTCCGAGTGTTTCAGCAGCCTCCTCCGCTGATTTGTACAGAAACGCTCCATTGCCCACTTCTTTGTGCTTCCTTATCATTTAAAGAAGAGGTTCTATCTGATTTGCGACTCTGTGTGCTGTACTCAGAATAATCCTGTTATGAAGACATTCAAGATTAAATATTCCGCGACCATCTTGACGGCGTGAGATATAGAGTCGCAGAACAGAAGACGCTTTTGTTCATGTGCATATCCCTTCGT
>NC_046664.1:107864964-107869943 GCF_010883055.1 Belonocnema kinseyi | reverse complement strand
AAATTAAAAGTTTGTCATGAAGACAACCGCAGGATTTCGCTGGGATCGGGTGCTTATCTGAAAAACTGCACCCGATCCCAGCGAAATCGCGATAAAATTTCAGCCACGACTTTAATAGCAATTATTAAAATTTCACCCACGACTTTAATAGCAATTATTAAGTCTGAAGGAAATTTATAACTGATATAGAAAAAGTATTTCTTCGTATCGCTGTGGCAATTAATACTATTTTCTCGACTATATCCTAAATTGCAATCGAATTCATGTAAAAATAAATATTATAATAACAAATTTTACAACATATAGTTTTTTTCGTGTAGAATATTTCCAAACAAAAAATTTGAATTTAGATTAATTTTAGAAATCTCCTTAATGTAATACAAATTAGAAATCTTTCATGAAATATATTTCACAAAACTAAAAAAATACCTAAACCTCGATTTTTATCGGTTCACTGGATTTTCCCAGATTTGTGTTTCCAGATGAAATACAACAGTTCATACAGATCCACCGCAGTAACCACTTCAAAATCGAGGATATTGCGAAAGAATGAGGGAATAAAACACAAGCGAATCGGACTCCGAAATGGAACACCTGTGGAGGTGGGACTAGGAAATTCCACCCTTAAACCCTACACCCTCCAACTTTTAAAGGGCCTTGGCGTGTTCCAGCTTGTATCTCCCGAGCTCTAAGCTTCCAAGAGACATCTTGCAAAGCTGAGGAAGAATTCGAAGACTTTCTTTGAGAATTCGAAGCACGGTCAGAACGTTCTACTCGTTCTAATCGAATCGAATTGAATTTTCAGTCTCTCCTCGACCAACTCAAGGACTCCGGGTCTTCGGCCTCTACCTTAATCGATAATAATTAAGGTTAATCTGGAAAAATTGGCATCACTCCAGTCGTTCTGGACGGATGCGAAGGGGCTTTGGGACGCCTAATTATACCAAATATTCGACGATATCTCTGGAAATCTATCGACTAAATTCAGAGCAGCCTTAAAAATTATTCAAATTCATATTGTAACGATCACACTAAAAAATAAGGCGAACCACTGGTAAGCGATTGAAATAAATGAATGAGGCAGTAGAAGTGAGCTAATAAACTTACGTAATCGACATCTAGGATAAAAAGTACGACATGTAATAAAAATAAAAAACAGCCTAGCACTTAAGCACATAACAGTTTTATTATAGATCCCTTATAACCTGTGAAAAATTAAAAATATGTGATCATCAATATGCTGAGTTTTCGTGGTGTGAAATAAGTTTAAAGATTAGTTATCCTGAAAGTTTAAAACAAGTCGTGAACATCATGTTTCTCTGATCTCCAACATCAGCCCACTTATAGAAGTTTTTATGAATTTTGAATTTAACTTTATCTATGAGAAAATATCATTTTTATGTAGGTCATAAAATAACCATAAATTTTAGAATGTTTAGAAAATATCCTAAATTGAGATTCAGAACCAATACAATTTTACCAAAATATTGAGATTTAATAATAATATAATTACTCGAATGAAATCAGTGGCATAATTGCAATCGTGTAGGCCCCACCGCAGAAATGTTCAGGAGGCCCCTCTAATAAAATTAAAAAAACAAACAGCATATAAGTATAGCTGAAGTGCATTAAAAAAAATTAAATATCTCACATAGTTCTATTTATAATATATTACAAATTACATTTTATTTCAGACAATTTATATCATACATTATGCATAGTTCTGAATTAAAAATTAGTATTGCACCGTAAAAAAACGTTCTGCATGTTGCTATATTGCAATTCGTCTCGCTTTTATTTTGACAGATTTATTAATAACAATGTAAATATCCATATGTATCATCGATATGCATCATCAAGTTCGATTGTCAGTATAGATAGATTTAAGAATCGTCTTTGATGCATTCTATTCTGTAAGTAGGATTTTATCATTTTTAATTTGCTGCACGTCCTTTCGCGAGTTTTCAGACTGTAACATACAGAGTTAAATGAATTCTTAAGGGGTTACTTCTGAAAAATCGCTTTCCATGAAGCTGTATTTAACGAGTGAATTGCGGAAAACATCTTTTACTGTTGACGTCTCAAAGACCCTGTTACGCTTTGATTTCCGTTTTTCTACAAAGACTGGTTCAATACACCATTTTTGAGATGTTTGTGTAGCTTCTTCCCTACACTTTTCACACTCAAGTCTGTACTTTTGCGAATGTTTTCTTGCAGTATTTCAAATTTTAAGTGCAGGACTCAAATCTATATTTTCTGCTTGAAGTAATTTTGAGAAAATATTTACTTCGTTTAGTATATTGGAAAGCATTCTGCACATCATCATAAATTCAAAGTTCACCACATTTTTTAATTATAGCTGCTTGTAGCTGCATTAATCCATAAGATTACGTTTTTTCATTAGCCGGGAACATTTCGGAATATTTCAGATATGTAAAAAAGGATTTAGACAATTTTAAATAAGATTTGGTTATTTCAGAAGAGATTACACAATTTTAGGAAATAATGAAAGCAGTTTAGAAGATTGTTTATCTATTTTAAAATTTTTAAATTCAGAAATATCTTTTAAACTAACTAAAATTATCCCTAAAATTGTCTTCAAAACTTTGAGATTTGTTTCTGGTAATTTTGGAAATCTTATGTCGCGTTTTAAAATCGTTTTAAGTATTCTCTTAAAATTGAAAAATGTTAAAAAATTGTTAAAAATTCTGAATTAAACATAATATGGAATGAATTTGAGCAGAAAATTTGGTTAAAAAAGGTCGTGTCAATATTTAAACAATTTTTATTCGTAAGCAATCCATGCTCAATTTAAAAGAAATGTAGAAGGAAAAAATGAATTGTGTAATCATTTCCATAAAGCTTTTAGCAGAATTTACTACTCATCACAATAATAGAATATTAGCTTTAATTCGCAAAATAAGGTTTCAAAATATTTTTTGGAAAGGTTGTGTATACAAAGCCGGTACCGGTAAAAAATTTTCGGTACCGGTAAAAAAAATTGACCGGTACCGACAATTTTTTTACCGTTTTCTTTAACAAGCACATTTTAAGGATATAGCCTGGAGTGCGCAAAGAAGATATTAAAAAAATTTTCTTTTCCCAAATGTGTTCACTGCTACTGTTTGATCCTCAGTATCGGCCACCTTGCTAGTTTGTTTCCCAGACTAAAGCCTTGGAAAAGTGTTATTTCTTTGATCAGTAACAGAGGTGCCTTCTAGTCCGACAACGCGTTGTTGGAAAAGGGTAAGTATTTTGAACAAAATGATTTCTGTTACAAGAGACAGGTGTGCCTTCCAGTCCCCCTCCTTATGAGATTTTTAAGAAAAATTATAAAAATTTGACTTCCATTAATTCCTTGTATTCCGTGAATTCACCGAATTCTGTGAATTCCTTAAAGGTGGAGTCTACATGCAAGCTTAAATTATTTTTTTTAACAGTCATTAGGATGCCTTTCCGCCCTTGCGTGACATCGGAAAAGGGTTAGGGGTGTGACCTTTGATTAATTCTGTCACCAGGCACAGGGTGCCTACCCGCCCCCACGTGGCGTTGGAAAAGGAGTAGAGGTGCGAACTCACATGATTTCTGTGACCAGTCACAGGGGTGCCCCCCGCCACCACGTGAAGTTGGAAAAGGGGTAGGGTTGCGACCTTACATTATTTCTGTGACCAGTCATAGGGGCGCCTTCCCGCCCCCACGTGGCTTTAAAAAAGGGGTGGGGGTGCGACCTTACATTATTTCTGTGAAAAAGTTCCTCATTCTTGACATATGCTTTTTGCCGGTACAGATAGTGTATATAACGCCATGAATTCATTGAATTGCATGAATCCCTTGAATTGGTTGAATTGCATGAATTCCTTGAACTGCAGGAATTTCTTGATTTTCGTGAATTCCCTGAATTTCATGAATTTCACGAATTTCATGAATATGCGCGATCTGCCGCTACCTTGCTAGAAATATGCTTTCTGAAAAAACCGGTAAAAAATGGTCGGTTTCGGTAATTTCTTTTTACCGGTACCGACAGTGTATACACTTCGTTTTGGAAAAAGGCTTGTTCAAACAAATAATATTTGTTCAAATACATTAAAAATGTTTGATACATTCTTTCGAATTTCTATAATTCAAATAAATAAATATTTTAAAATGCACAAGAATGTAAAAAATTCAAATTGAAACATAATTTTTCCAATCGCCGTAAGAGGCCCTAAGGCCGTAAGAGGGCTTAGTGGTAAGGAAGTTACGCCAATGAATGAAATAGCTTGTACGGTTAATTTTAAACTTTCACTAGAAGTTAAAATTTCATGGAGGATTCAACTTTCGTGTGTGTATTACATCTATTTTTCTGAGGCTACGAGAATTTCAAAAAATATGTCAATCAGGAAGCGTTCACATATGATGTCAAGGACCATGGGAAAGGGGAGTTCTTGTCAAGCGTGACAAATAATGACATGTGATGGGGAGGAAGGGGGAGTCACTCCATTCGTGACATCTCAAAGATTTTGTGGCTTCATTTTCAAATTGAAGAAAATGACGTACTGCACTATAAACTGCATGAAAAAATTGTGTATATTAATTTAATTGCAATCCTCAATTTTTAAAATTGTCTTTTTTTGGATAAATTAATTTTTTATAAATGTTGAGTGCGTTCGTTTAAAAGAATAAAAAATTTCACAATTAAGCCTATATTTTTTATTTCATATAACGTTCAGCGAAAAAAGAGCTCACTTTATAGATTTTAGTTTAGGTGATAATCGCGTTTTTGTGAAAAAGAATAAAAAATAATGAGTTTAGGTTTTCGATAAGAAATCATACTTTAATCCTATGTTATATCTGTGACATGTATTATACTTTTGTCATAGAATGGCAGGAAGTGGGTGAATTTTATATTTAAAGAAAAAAGATAACACGTGCGCTTGTGGCACTCGCCAAATTTTAATAAGTTTTTCTTGAAAAGCGGTTTATAGAATTACACTTTCAAA
>NC_046664.1:107863613-107864864 GCF_010883055.1 Belonocnema kinseyi | reverse complement strand
ATTTTATATTTAAAGAAAAAAGATAACACGTGCGCTTGTGGCACTCGCCAAATTTTAATAAGTTTTTCTTGAAAAGCGGTTTATAGAATTACACTTTCAAAAATTTCCCGTTGTCTCGCTTTTTACCATAAAGATTTCGATCCGTGCCAAAAATGTCGTTAATTAATCCAGATAAATGTGCTTATAGCAAGTTTTTCTCCCCTTTTCTTTGATTTCTTGTTTAGAAATAACGAGTAGGTTTCTTCCACTCTGCAAAAACACATAAAAATTTTAATTTTGCAGTAAATATCACATATAAAACTAAATTTAATATGGTAATGTATCTGGGCAGTAATGATTAATATTTACGGACGAGCGAAAAATTCTGTTAGGAATACTGATTCTGATCAGACCAAATACCTGACAGGTGGAGTTTCTCGCACACCTGTTTGGAGGAACGTTTGTCAGGGAAACTAGAGAGGCAGCCAGTTAATATTTTCTTTTGTGAGTATATGTTTTTATAGTTGACCTAGATATTTTTTTGCGGAGTTCAAGAAACTCCATTTTCATGGAGACCTAAATCTAGCAATTCCATACTGACATAGGGGACGCAATTCATGTGAAAGCTATAATGATGGTTAAGAGAAGCAACCGACCTTGTCATCTACAAAATTCAAGCTCAAAACACTGTGTTAGCTTGCTTGATTCTACCCTATATCATGATTGATGGTCTTCGGTAATATGATAAACTGTATTATTTGGGTTATTTTAGGTATGGATTGATTTTTATATTTTAATTATTCAAGATTCTATTCTCATACTCTCATAATATGGAGTTTTGAAGTAGCAAACAAATTATAACAATTTATGTGATTTTTCAATTTTTTTAAATCAAAATAAAAAAGTTCAAAATATCGTATCCCTGAAATATTATACATATATGTATACTATTTCAGGGATACGATATTTTGAACTTTTTTATTTTTTTCAATTTTTGATTTTTGATTTTTCAAATTTTTTAAATTATACATATTATACATATATGTATAATATTTCAGGGATACGATATTTTGAACTTTTTTATTTTGATTTTAAAAAATTGAAAAATCACATAAATTGTTATAATTTGTTTGCTACTTTGTTGCTACATTTGTCGCACGTCTACCCCTGTTTCAACGCCACGTGGGGGCGGGTAGACAGCCCTGTGCCTGGTCACAGAACTAATGTAAGTTCGCACCCCCACCCCTTCTTTAAAGCCACGTGGGGGCGGGA
>NC_046664.1:107858406-107863513 GCF_010883055.1 Belonocnema kinseyi | reverse complement strand
TTCAACGCCACGTGGGGGCGGGTAGACAGCCCTGTGCCTGGTCACAGAACTAATGTAAGTTCGCACCCCCACCCCTTCTTTAAAGCCACGTGGGGGCGGGAACGCGCCCCTATGACTGGTCACAGAAATAATTTAAGGTCGCACCCTCACCCTTTTTCCAACGCCACGTGGTGGCGGGGGGGCACCCCTGTGACTGGTCACAGAAATCATGTGAGGTCGCACCTCTACTCCTTTTCCAACGTCACGTGGGGGCGGGTAGGCACCCTGTGCCTGGTGACAGAATTAATCAAAGGTCACAGCCCTAACCCTTTTCCGACGCCACGCAAGGGCGGAAAGGCATCCTAATGACTGTTAAAAAAAATAATTTAAGCTTGCATGTAGCCTCCACCTTTAAGGAATTCACAGAATTCGGTGAATTCACGGAATACAAAGGAATTAATGGAAGTCAAATTTTTATAATTTTTCTTAAAAATCTCATAAGGAGGGGGACTGGAAGGCACACCTGTCTCTTGTAACAGAAATCATTTTGTTCAAAATACTTACCCTTTTCCAACAACGCGTTGTCGGACTAGAAGGCACCTCTGTTACTGATCAAAGAAATAACACTTTTCCAAGGCTTTAGTCTGGGAAACAAACTAGCAAGGTGGCCGATATTGAGGATCAAACAGTAGCAGTGAACACATTTGGGAAAAGAAATTTGTTTTAATATCTTCTTTGCGCACTCTAGGCTATATCCTTAAAATGTGCTTGTTAGAGAAAACGGTAAAAAGATTGTCGGTACCGGTCAATTTTTTTTACCGGTACCGAAAATTTTTTACCGTTACCGGCTTTGTATACACAACCTTTCCCAAAAATATTTTGAAACCTTATTTTGCGAATTAAAGCTAGTATTCTATTATTGTGATGAGTAGTAAATTCTGCTAAAAGCTTTATGGCAATGATTACACAGTTCATTTTTTCCTTCTACATTTCTTTTAAATTGAGCATGGATTGCTTACGAATAAAAATTGTTTAAATATTGACACGACCTTTTTTAACCAAATTTTCTGCTCGAAATCATTCCATATTATGTTAAATTCAGAATTTTTAACAATTTTTTAACAATTTTCAATTTTAAGAGAATACTGAATACTTAAACAAATCTCAAAGTTTTGAAGAAAATTTTAGGGGAAATTTTAGTTAGTTTGAAAGATATTTCTGAATTTTAAAATTTTAAAATAGATAAACAATCTTCTAAACTGCTTTCATTTTTTCCTAAAATTGTGTAATCTCTTCTGAAATAACCAAATCTTATTTAAAATTGTCTAAATCCTTTTTTACATATCTGAAATATTCCGAAATGTTCCCGGCTAATGATAAAACGTAATCTTATGGATTAATGCAGCTACAAGCAGCTATAATTAAAAAATGTGGTGAAGTTTGAATTTATGATGATGTGCGAAGATATTCCCAGAATTTAGAGACAATCGAAAAACATGACTTTTTGAGTTGGGGCAGTTGAGGAATAATGCCCCATATGCACACAACAAACAAACACACACACACACCATGTAAGGTAGTTTTCACTTTATTTTATGATTAAATATATTTCAAGAAGTTGAAATTCGATTTATATAATCTTCTTTTAATGTACACTGGAACCGCGTTTATATCGACTCTAATAATTTATATACTCTCGCGCTTAAATCCCTGCCATAACTCTCATTTGTATCCGCTTGGCATCCACCACCTGGCAGTACCACGTGACAAAGCAAGCTAATCAGCGCACTGCGGCTTGAACCGCTTTCGTGAGAAACCCTCCCAGAAGGACATAAGTGAATCTTTACGTTCTTGGACGGCGGATAAAAACGCTGTTCCAGTGTAAATAGAATTACAACAATCAATATATGATTGTGAAATTGATTATGTTCATCTAGCAGTAGGACCATGCAGTGGTTGTTTAAGTCTTTTTTTTAATTATATATATATATTAGGCTCAAAAGTCGAAAACGGCGAACAACGCCAAAAAAAACCACAACGCGTTCTGGCCGTTGCAGAAATGCCAGGGCGCGGTTTGGCTGTTGTCAAAACGGACAAAAATCGAAATAAATGACGAGAACTCGTTTTAGTCGCTATTCAAAACAGCCACAACGCATTCTGGCATTTCTCCCACAGCCAGAACGCGTTGGTTACTGTTTTTTCTCTCCGTTTTTGGCCTATTTAAATGATGTAAATCTGTTCTGATTGGTAGTTTTGAAAAAAGTTGACTCACACCTGTCCTTTTGAGTAATGAAACTATATACGCTACACAGTGGGAAAAAACACTTCCTTCGGACAAAAATCTGCGACTTTTCAAATCTAAGCAGATCAATGTATTTTTTTTAAATAGTTAGAAAGGATATTAGTTTGACGGAGTATTGTCAGCTTAAAAAATGGTATTCATTTGTTGTTTAACTTTAAAAATACAATTTTTTATATTTGTACTATCTACTTAGGCCTATTTGTTGATATTTTCTCCAAAAAATAGAGGTGCGTACACCCATAGAAACTTACTTACAAAATACGTTAAAACCGATATTACAGTTTAGTATAATCTTTTACGATTCAGGGAAATCGGGTATGTATATTAAAAAGTAGTAGAGTATTTATTAATAATCAATGAAAAATTTACTTTGGAAAATTAATATAAGTTCTGCAAAACTTGTAAAAGAAAATGTAATAAATAAAATTCACTATATTAAATTCAAGCAGGATAATAATGTCAAATATTAGAAAGATTGGAATAACTTTTTCACATTTTGAAGGAGAGTATTCTGAAATTTGCTAAGGACTATACTAAAAATTATGAGTCATTCGAAAAAAATGTGACGGACGAAAATACGAAAGCGGCAAGCTGGTAACCCGCCGTGAAACTCCACCAACTCACACTGCATAATTATAGTACATAAATACGCACATTATCATTATCATTATTAGTATTTGTACACGTAACAATGTAGAATACTCATTCGCTGATGTGACTAATTTAACCTTTGCTTATATACATAGTACGCAAACATATACATATAAAACACAAGCATTGCACGCAAATCACGCTGAGAGAAGAGGTTTGAAGATTCCTTATATACTAAATGGTGAGAATTTTTAGAATATTGAGAAACAGCATGGTGCTTAATAACTCGACTTAGAAATATTCAAAATTAAAAGTAAAAACAGGAAAATATTCTGTTTTGATAAGGTCAAAACTGGGATTGAATTAAATTCACAAATATCTATAGGTTTTTCATTTTTTTAAAAATCATTTCGTTCCCGCCTCATATTCGGTTTGGTAATACAAGTAACAGTGCTAGGTCCAAAATTGTAGGTGCCCGAACCTAATACAAATTTTCTATAAATGAAGTATATTATTATACAATTACAAGAACAACCATTTTTAAAGAAAAAATAGCTATACATAAAATAGTTCCTAACTTTTTTGCGAACACAAGTCGTCTTTGAAATCATTGAAATCTTTAAAATACCTGAAATCTTTATGAAATTTTTGAAGTATTTGTGAATGCTTAGTTTAAAATTTGTTTTTGAAATCTTTTGTGTTAGTTTGAAATCATTAAAACCTTTAAAATCTTCTTAAGTTTGTTAAAACCTGATTTGATAGTTTCACGTCTTTGAAATATTTATGAAATATTTGAAATCATTTGAAGACTTCAAAATTTTTGGAAATGTTCGAAATCTTTGTGAAAATTTTGAAATCTGGTGTAAAGGCCATTTTCAAATCTTCGAAATGCTACAATCTTTATGAAATATTTGAAATCTTAGGGAAATTTTTATGAAATCTTTTGAAATATTTGTGAATTTTTTTTGTATTCGTTGAAATCATCAAATTCTTTGAAATCTTAGTGAAATATTTTCACATCGTCCAAATGTTTTACAGTCTTTGAAATCTGGTGTACTGTACTCTTTTTAAAATGTTTTAAATCCTTTAAATCTTATAACATATTTAAAAGCCTTGTGAAATTGTTGGAAATATTTTTAAACTAGTGATGCACACGCCTTTTTTATATCGTTAAAATCCATCAAATCTTTGTAAAACGTTCAAAAATACTTTTAAATATTTTAAAATCTTTAAAATATTTTGAAACCTTCTAGAATCTTCTGCAATGCTTTGTAATCTGATGCTCAAAACCTGAGTGGTAAAATTCTTGAAATTTTCAACTAATAATTTTTATAATTTGTAAGTTGAATATCACAAAAAAAGTATACTTTAGCCAATTATTACCACTCTTGCCTTAAAAAAAAACACTGGAAAACACGTGTCCATACATAAATCTTGATCAGTTTAGCGGGAAACACGATGTTCTCCGTTTCACATCGTGAGCGCTTGGCTATGAGGTACAAGCGGCGTATTCGGCTAACCTCAGGATATTATCGAAGCTATACGGATTTTTTGATATAGTGATTTGCGATTTCCTCAACTGAAGATTACAATTTCTGTTAGCGTCTATCAGAAAAAATAAAAATATCTCTTATTACCTTTCAATTTCTCTTTGACTATATTAATTTTTAGAATATTTATATTAACATTTGTACCTTAATCTATAGACCTTTTTATTTAAGAAAACGACACTGCGCAATCGTGAATAATATATAGCGCATCCATGTGAGTTGAGGACAATTTTTCACTGAAACGTATGTGGGAATAGTAAACATTGACGAAAAAAAGCTATCTCAAACAATTGGAAGTTAAAAAACTTCCCAAAAAAGAAATGTCTAATATACCAGGAGAAAATTCATTGAAAAGAAAAAAGGCTGGTACGCACAAGAAGTGCTGTTTTGGAAAGTGCAAAAGTGATAGTCGGACTGCGAAATGCAGTAAAATTGATATGTGGGTGAAGTTATGTGCGCGCAGAGACGATTACTTTTCAAGCATAAAGGATGTAAACAAGGATGCTTATATTTGCTTATTGCATTTCGTGGGAGAAAGTGGTTCACGTATTTATTAAAAATAATTTTTTCACCATTTTCAAATCATACGAGGGTAGTTCAATAAGTCCTTAGAATGAAGTATAAAAACAATTTTTTTGGGGTAAATTTTTTTTTATTTTTCAACATAATCTCCTTGGAGCTCTAT
>NC_046664.1:107855134-107858306 GCF_010883055.1 Belonocnema kinseyi | reverse complement strand
TCATTAATATTTTATTTAAATATTTATATAACTTAAATGTATATTTTTATTGTTCACAAGGGGTTTCCCGTCTTACTTAATGAATAAACGAAACTAGATTAAACTAATCCTTAGTTTCCATATATATGTTAGGTTCAAAGGCCGACAACGGCCAAAAACAAATAAAAAATAGCCACAACGCGTTCTGGTCGTTGCAGAAATGCCACAAAGCGTTATGGCTATTTTGAAAACGGCCAATGACCAGAATAAACAACCAGAAAGCGTTTGTCATTTTCAAAACGACCAGAACGTGTTCTGTCTATTTTAAATCGACCAAAGTCCGTTCTGGTTCTTAGTTTTCAAGAGGGCTGACTTGAAACTGTCGTTTAGAGTTATCGAACTAAATACAATCAATACAATACAATACCTCCTACAGCTCTAAAATATAAAACGAACCATCTTAATCTGCTGTAAGTTCTAATTCATAGCAAGGTTTTATATGTGGCTACTGTTGGAGGTATTTTATTGATAAAAAGTGCAAAATTTCGGTCCAACTAAATTAATTATCATTCAAATAGTTCGTATGAAAAAAGAAGAATTATTACGTTTACCTAATAAATAAAGACTTTCTTCACGTATATCATCATAATGCTCTTCAGTTCTATTTTTCACGCTAATACAACTGCCCAATAAACTAATTGGCTCATAAAACTTCTTCAAACTATTTAATATTATTATTTTTTGGTATTCGCTTGCAATTGAACATTTTAATAAGAAAATACGTGTCGATAATTTATACAAATTCATAAATAAATTATGCAGAACCTAACAATTACGACATCTTTCACACTAATGGTCTGAAAACTACAATTAGTCTGACTGATGTCGTAATTATTAGGTTCTGCCTATATTTATTTATAAATTCACATATTCCCGGAAGTAAAAAAAAGCAAATTTTTTCTTCCTAAAGTTAAGTTGAATTTCGAAAATGCAGTAGATATAAGCTATATTCGTAAATTTGTTTCTAACAAATAAAAAAATGGAGAAATTGTATCTGCAATTAAAACCTCTATTCAACGAAAGTAAATTTACACTGAAAGAACCCAGGCGACAATATTATGAATAGTTTATATATAAAACTTCACACTATATATAAACTATATTTAATTTTTTCGCCTGGGAAATTGTATAATAATACTTGATGTTTTAATATTCATAATCGACATAGTCGATTACGATTATGGGAAATCGTCTAAATATAAAAATTATTGTTAGCGTAATTACGAAACTTTACAATTAGAATATGAAAACTTAATATCTATAGAATAAGAATTGGTATATTCAATAGCAAAGATTGATATTTTATGTATTAAAACACAGAATAAGAAAAATTGATAACGATTTATTCAAATAATATAAAAGCAATTATAGGAATTAATAGTGCTTTTCATTTAAGAGCGGAAGCTTAGGCGCCGCCATGACACTTAGCAGGCATTTAAAAATTGAGGACAAATTTTTGGGAAAATGTAAACTATCGTACCTAATTTTAATGTAAAAGTGAATGACAATGATGTGCTAGGTGCTGAATTGTTACATAAACAGGTTGAAAAAATACCATTTGTCAGTAAAAAGGTGGTAAAAATGCAGAAAACAATGTAACAAAGGGAAAAAGCAGCAGACTATTGACCGGTATTTGGAATGCAGGTTATGTTTACACTGCGTATAGTCGTAAGGTTTAACCAGTAGAAAAATAGTGTTTTGCATGAAAGTGAAATAATTTTAATAATAATAACGCCCGCGGATCGCTTCGCTCGCAAGTTTAGCGCGCCTAGGGCGCGAAACGTTTCAGTCTCGCGCTTCGCGCACGGATATTTATTCTTTGTATTTGAATTGCTTGAAAAAAACTTTATCAAAAATATCTCTTTTAGAAGGCAGTATTTATATGCGTCTTCATATTCTGAATTGTCTACTTAATTAAGTATAGTCAAAGATTAAGTTTCTCAAAGCTCTGTAGGCTTTGAGGTACACATTCTCATCGTGACACTCGCGCTGCGCGCTCGTTTTCCGACAGACATTTTTAAACAGGTTTGGTTGGATTTTTTTCTCGTAACTTTCGTCATTTTTCCACACATTTTTTTTATTTTATTTTCTTTGAACGTTATTTTTCACGAATAAAACAAAAAGTACGCGTCCTATCAAGAAGTGATTCCTAATGAAATTGTAGATCTTTTTTGGGATAGCCATTTTTGTTAATTCATCTTTTTTCGTATCCTACATAGTTAGTCCACAAAATGAAATTTTTTATTTTCCATTATTTTTTGTGGAATCAAAATTTGAATTTTCGATTTTGAAGAAAATCCAAAAATTGGTTATGATAATCTTGTAGGGCTTTCAAAGAAAATGTTTTTCTTCCCTCGACTTTTTTCCATATCGTGCGTTTTTCGGCTTCAAATTTTGATTTTCGGTTGACTAACAAAATTTTTAAAACGCTATGACTCTGAGTCCTTTCTGCTAGGGCCGAAAAAAGTGTGCCAAAGATGAATTTGATTCATTCATTTTTTTCGAGAGTTATCGTGTTTACGGACGGACGACCGAGCGGACGGCCGGACGGACAGACAGACGCCATCGTGAAAACCTGATTTCGGATTCAGGGGGTCTCGAAACGTGGAGATCCGTGGAAAAAGTGTGATGTCAAATTTCCGACAATTCTAATACTTTCTCAATCATAAATGATAATAATGTAAAAAAATATAAAAAAGGTTGATAAAGCATTTTTACAGAAATGCAGTTGAAAATGAATTGATGTCTATCATTATAAGTGGGTTGTCAGTTTTGAAGTTCAGCTAGCTTGCAAATTACCGAAATAAATGCAAATACGATTTTTTTAGTTTGAACATTTTTCTCTAGAAATTCGTACAATAAAGAAATACGAGGGTAGTTCAATAAGTCCTTAGAATGACCAACATATGGCGCGCGAATCGCTCCAAATCATCTGTTTTCAGTCAGCACCACTCCCGACTAGATATATGGTGCAGTCACAGTCCACATCTTCTGAGTTTACGCGTTTTTATAACCAATTGAAAAAAAACTGTTCGTTAAGAAAAATGAAAAACAAACGAGTTCAGAGCGGTAATCAAACATTTTCATTTAAAGGGTTTAACTCCATATGAGATAAAAAATGAATTGGACTCAG
>NC_046664.1:107850248-107855034 GCF_010883055.1 Belonocnema kinseyi | reverse complement strand
ACATTCAAGTTTTAAATTTTTTGTTTTATTGTGTTGGTACACTCGTCACGATCATATGTTCACAGTTTTGACTATATAGCTCGTGTTGTTTTTCTGGCGGAGACGTAAGAGGTTAGAAGGGTTTGGTGTGCTCGGCGATTTTCTTCTTTCAAAAAAAATGGAGCAAAGAGTTTGCATTAAATTTTGTGTGAAAAATGGAATCCAGTGGTCTAAAACTCTTGAAATGTTGACACTTGCATACGGTAAGTCTACTCTGACTAAGAAAAATGTGTATACGTGGTACAAGCTGTTCCAAGAAGACCGAGAGGATGTCGAAGACGAACCTCGCCCTGGACGTCCCAGCACGTAAACAACAGATGAAAACTTTCAAGTAGTGGAAGAAATGGTGCTGAAAAATCGCCGAATTACCATCAGAGAAATTGCTGAAGATGTTCGCATATCGGTTGGCTCATGCCATGCTATCTTTTCGGACTTTTGGGCATGAGACGTCTGGCAGCGAAATTTGTTCCAAAACTGCTTAATTTTGATCAAAAGATCCATCGCATGACCATCGCTCAGGAGATGTTGAATGAAGTCAATAATAATCCTGATTTTCTCAAAACCGGTTATAACTGGGGATGAATCGTGGGTATGTGGTTATGACGTCGAAACTAAAGTCCAATCGTCTCAGTGGAAGCATCCTGAGTCTCCAAGACCGAAAAAACCACGTTAAGTTTGGTCAAATGTGGAGGTTTTGCTCACTGTCTTCTTTGATTACCCTGGCGTAGTGTATCAGGAATTCTTACCACAAGGTCGTACGGTCAATAAGGAGTATTACCTTCAAGTTATGAGCCATTTGCGAGAGGCGATACGCAAAAAATGTCCGGAAATTTGGAAAAACAATTCGTGGCTTTTGCATCACAATAATGCACCTGCTCATTCATCGTTGCTTGTGAAAGATTTTCTGACCAAAAACAGCACCACAGTCGTGCCTCAGCCTCCGTATTCACCGGATTTGGCCCCCAGTGACTTTTTTATTTTCCCAAAACTGAAGAGACCCATGAAAGGACATCGATTTTCAACGATTGAGGAGATAAAAACTGCATCGCTGAAAGAACTCAAGGCTATAGCACAAAATGATTATCAGAAGTGCTTCGATGATTGGAAAAAGCGTTGGCACAAGTGTATTATATCTGAGGGGGATTACTTTGAAGGGGACAACATAAATATTGAGGAATAAATTAATATTTTTTGAGAAATCCATAAAGTCACCTTATTTTTTGAACACACCTCGTATGATATATATGATATAATCATTATATGATAAAGTAGTACCAAATCGATGGATAAAAATAAGCCCTATTATGAGTGATGTGCTAAAATAATATACTAAAACTCTATACGAATGAGATAACACATTTATACCAATATGTGGAAGACTAAAAGGATAATATGTTTGATTGCCAAAAAGTTTGATGATTTTGGCCAATGAGATTTTCGAAAACAAAAAATTTTTCGACCATCTAAAATATATATTTTTTAATTAAGGGTAACTTAAGAGAGTAATAAAATAGAAACTTACGAGATAAATGAACGTATTGTTGATGAATATGAATTTTACACTTTGCTAAATGGCACGTATCAGGACATGCGACTATGATAATGCAAATTTTTTGTAATCGTTTAAAATGTATGCTAAATAGATGCAAATCTTTAGAAATATGAGAAAAATGACTGTTTTCACGACTGATTATTACTTTAGCATTTGAAAATATTGCCTCGTTTTATGGTGTGGTAAAATAATATGGAGCGGCACGGGATATTCTATGAATAATATCGCACAAAAAAGGTGGTCATTATTAATTGTTATTTAGAGCTAAGTTTGATTAACCAATTAATCTGCAAGAACGTACAAAAAACTTGTAGGACAGACTTTTAACTGATTTTTAAAATCCTCAACTCTAAAATATTGGACTCTACTGTTGTTTTTTATATTTTTCAACTCAATATAAGTGATATCAGGTAATATAAAATATTAAAAAATGGCGTTAACATTACTTGGCAATTTAAAATTCAAAATTTATAGATTAGACAGATGTCTGACTGTATGCAACTTTTTATTTATGATTTCTAAAACATGTCTTCTAAAACTATGGAAGTTCCCTAAATTGTGACTTGACATAAACACTTTATTAAAGTAAGATAATCTTTGAAAAATATAATATTTCAAGGAAAAGTGAAAAAATTACTGGAATTTAAAGTGACCACATTTTTAGAAATTATCCTTATTTTAAAATTAGACGCTATATAAATTATGGACCTTTTCGTTATAACTATGGGCAAGGTGTATAACTGGAAAATTTAAATTTAGATAAGCTTTAATTTAGAAATTCTAAAAATATGATGCGAATGTCAAATTTCTTCAAGAAGTTATCGATACATTGCGAAAAAAGTAAGAATGATATTCTTATAATAATCTGTTTAATCAATCGTATTATAAAAAAGAATGATAAGCAAAGTATAGTTTTCATATTTGTAGCCCGGAAAAGCATATTTAGTTGTTATTTTGCCTGGTGAAATGTCGTAAATTGTTTGTGTCAAAATGTTATTATTAAATAACTAAATTAAAATTGTAAAATAAAAGCGCACTTCATCATCACGCACATTCATGTACTTATTGTAATTATTATGCACATAGTAAAATGATATTTTATGTTAATTAAGTATACTTTTTTCTCATAAATTTAAAGCCAAATGATTCCAAATTTTTATATTCGCCCTTTTTTATTATTGGATAAGGGTTCTTCATTTATTTGGAAGAATGTCATTAACTTACAGAATAAAAATGTGATCGATGATGTTGTCAATCCGCGTTATGAGCTTTACAAATTTATATTTCTTTGTGTTTTCTTTTCCATTCTTCTTCTTTCTTTCTTTTCTCCCTATTTGTACTAACACTTCGAATGGATGGACAAGCAGGCTGATAGGGTGGGGGGAGTGAGAAAAGACATCTAAAAATTTTTGGGCAGCCGCAGGAGGCCGCCGGCCTCGTTATGCTGGAAAATCTGGAATCGATTGGAGAACCGAGGCTTGCCCTGGCGTCTGCGCGACGCAGACGTTGACGCGGACGCCGAGGTTGCACGTCAGGTCGATAGCAAAACCCTGGTTAAACTCAGAGAGGGAACTTCGTCGATGGGCCCAGAGAAAGAGTGAAAGAGAGAGGTGAGGGAGAAGGAGAAATGGAATCTACCTCTCACACTTGTAGTTTTCTCACTCTCACCCTCACCCCCATCTTCACTCGACTCCTCCGCTTAACTGCTTCCACCCTCTCATGTCCCACCTAGGGGTCGTATGCCATTGCGTCGAGGAATTAATTACGGGCGATCCTTCGGCTCGTTTAGTGGCGCCTTCTGTCCTCAAAATGAGGTCGACGAAAGGGCCTCTTCCTCAGCATCAACAGCCACAAAATAAGAGTTGACATTTTCACACCGACCTAACTCACCCAACGGATAAAACTCTCGGAGGATCGTATCCCACGGAAATCGCTAACTTAGTGATCCCCTCGAATATGAAGATCAGAGATTCGTAAAGGGAAGGACCGGTCTTTTCACGAAGGAGAATTTTCGATGTATCTTAAACTGAGAGTTTAAAGAGGTTTATAAAGGTCTCATCATAAATTGTAAATTACTTTTGAGGTTTCTTTATTATGATATTTTTTATTGGAATGTTAGATCTGAAGCAAGTGTAGATACGCCAATTAAGAAAAATTACTGAAGAAAGAATAATTATATTACTAAATCTTTTTATAAAGTTTAGGTGACTTTTTAACCACTTGTATGAAAAATGATTTTTGAAGCGATTCGCCACACTTCTATTATGGAGCATTCCAGTATTACTTAACACTATAACGTCATCTACTTTTAAAACTTTTTGATGAGATTAAAAGTTTGTTAATGGAAATACTACAAGAGGCTAATTTACTCGAGAAACCGAGGTTACAATTAGTCTTTTGTAAAAACTAGCCAAAATTCTCATTATAATATACATGCCCTTTGCTGAAATGCACATTTACAATCGAATATTTATTTTTAAATATTTAAAATAAAAAAATTATTTCTAAACATTTTTTGTATTGTAGTGAAATCAATATTTATATACCAAAATGATAAACCCAACAATCCGTTGTATTTCATTAATGATAGAAACGCATTAGGTTTTACCAATGATTAGCTTACGATCTCAATATTTGTACAAAATTAAGTAATATCTTAGAATTTTACAATGAAATTTCAAAAGGTTAGAAAGACTTCAAAGATTTTAAAATTATTAGTGTGAAAGTAAAATAGCTATCATGCTCTTAGTATTGAAAAACAACTACAGTGAAACTCTTCTATGGCGCCAATTTTGGGGCTGACGGTAGGTGGGAACTAACTCATTATATCTCGCCCCGCTTTTGTTTGTTCATGCTTGATTGCTCGGCTGAGTGACATCCGCAGACCCCGCTCACCCCGCGCAGCTCCCGTTATACCGACCTGCGGCGCGACATCAATTCTCGGAAGGGTTATTGAAGGGTTTCACTGTACTTCACTTACACTTAGAAAAAAAAACTCTTAACTGGAGCGTCTCCAACAGTGAAAAGCTAAATATTGTACTCTTAAAAACTAACAGTGTCATTAAATGGTGTCTTTACCTTAGTAAGAATATTCACGTTCAATTAAGAGATAATTAAAATCATCTATAAGGTAATAAGTTTTAATAGTAAAGAAATGAAAATCTTACTTTTTACTTCCTACATTTTTAGTTTAGT
>NC_046664.1:107843035-107850148 GCF_010883055.1 Belonocnema kinseyi | reverse complement strand
GAGAAAAGGGAAGTTCTAAATGATTGGAGTAAAGCGATCATTGTTTCAATCTACAAGGAAAATGACGATAAAGTTAACTGTAATAACTATAGAGCTATCAGCTTACTAAGTATTGTAGGGAAAATATTATTTAAAATACTTATTCGTATGGTCATGAACATAACAGAGAAAAAAGATCTGGAAAGTACAATGCGAGTTTATATTGGGAATATCATGCGTGGATCAAATAATTAGCTTCAGATAGATCACGGAAAAAAGTCTGAAAGTACAAAAAAAAGTTTTTTGTGAATTTGTTGATCTGAAAAATCCTTTGATAAGATGAATAGAATTAAAGTTTAAGAAGTTCTGAAAGAAACCGGAGTCAGTGGTTGACTTTTAAAAGCAATAAAAGCAATATATGCAGGTAGTAAAACGAGTGTCACGGTAAATAGACAATTGAGTGATCAGTTTCATATTAGGCAAGGATGTGTTGTTCTCTTGACTATTCATTAGATTTATAGACAAATGTTTAAGATCGGCCCTATTAGGTGAATGTGTCAATCTCGAGACCTATTAAACTGCGCGGATTGGCGTTCGCAGACCCTAAGACAGTCATAGAAAAATTGGGCTATGATTTGCAAAGAATATTAGGTAGAATAACTCCTAGCATGAAGACCATGGATCTTATGATTAACATAATTAAAAGAAGCATTATTTTACTAAAAAGAACTGATGAGAAAACAGTATGCAAAATTACTTCACCCGAATAAAAGATAAAACTATTTAATAATGACGTGTATCTTCCAAGTAGATGGTAAAAAGTTTATCGACCATGTTGCCAGAAGTAAACAGATACAAAATAAAGCTAATATTTTAATATATAACTCTGTACTTTCACTTACTGCTCTGTATGGTAGCAAGACCTCGATATGCTAAGAAAATGATAGGAATAAACTACACGCGGTTGGCATGCTAGAGCCACATGACATAAATAGCCACGTGATATAAAGAGCTAACATTGGAGCTTTTAAGAAAATTTTTATAGATGTAGAGGAAGGAAAAGTTGTATTTTAGAATACGGATGTGTAGAGAGTAGTGTGTCAGCGGAGTGATGGACGCCTGAATCGAATGATCTTGCATAGTAAAGGGCCCTCGTAGAGAGCTTTGATTAGTGGATGTGAATGGAGTACAGAGAGTGGAGCCTACTATGGGATTATCAGTCTGTTTGTCTATTTTGGTGGGAGCTATATCTTATTATGACGTTGTGAAGCTGTTCACCTGGGGTGATCGCTAAAAAGATTGATCAGCGATCCGCATTGGCGCGATGTTGCAGAACGAGCGTAATGTATAAATGAGCAACACGGGAATTCTAAATTAATATAAAATGTATCCCTTCTCCTAAACATCCCTTACTTACTTTTACCATGTAAATTTCCTAATCCTCGATAGTATAACGAGGATAAACGAGGAGAATTACGTTTAACAATGCAGTAGAATATGCTACTGATAGGGCTGCTTATGCCAAATATACATAGAACGACGAGAAAAGGAACTAAGAGGAATACCAACTCCATAGAAAATATCTAAGATGGTAAATCTTTTACTTCACTTTGTTAACATGGCTGAAAAACATTACTTGTTTCAAAAATCGATGTTACATTAATAAATTATCGAATATCCAGAGCTTAAAATAGGAAAAAGGAAGAACAATACCGGTCACCAATAAGTCCGCAGAGAACAAGTGGTTAAAATGACTCGTTGCGCCCGGTAGGATTCAAGAAAAATTGCCACTGATTCACTGTCGATACGAAGGTAATTTATATCCAACGAAAAATTCTCCATTTTCTCCTGATATTGACACTGGATTTTTCTATTTTCAGACTTCCGACTGAAATATTAGAAGTCGATAAAATTTATCATAACAAAATATTTCTCGTAAAAGAAACTTAACCGAGTATACTTTAAAGTAGATAAATTATGATCTTGTTCAAAAGTCAGCAATTTTGTATCATTTTGTAAATCATTAATCATCATTTAGTTAATCATTACACAATACATATCGTTAACCCGCTAGTTTCTTGTTAAGAGTAGCTTCATTCACTATTTATTCTCCTTCGATTTCTGAATTTTCAAAGTTTTGAAACATTGTTTTTCTAACCCAGACAAGCGAAATTTTCACGCACCAGAATAAATTTCATGTGCTCGGACACAGTGACAAAAAAAATCGATAGCGTGTGTATTTTCTTTCTCTGTATCTTATTGCGTGAAATTTATTCCACTGCTTGAATTTCCTGCTGCTACCATCGTGCTTGATTTGCCCGCAAAAGAAAATTTCAAAAGCAATAAAATAGTAAGGAAATAAATGCTAAAAAATCGCTGTTTTGTTTTTTATAAATAAATTTCAAGAATAACAACATTAATCAGTGAGTTTGATCTGAAAATGGAATATAAATATTATTTTTTAACACAATTTTTAATATTCTTCGCATTACAAAAAATGTTCTATAATGTTTACATAATTATTCATAAATATTTAGACCAAATCCTTAAAAAAGGCATAATTGATAATGAGACATTTATTAAATCATATTTTTTTATTATTTATAATCGGGTGACTTTATTCTAATTCCACTTTATTTTGGTGGCACTAAAAGACGATTTAGTAATACTTTCTTGGATCAACACAGGACCGAAGTGAGAATCAAAATTTTTTCTGTTTTAAATGTTTTCTGTTACTTTGAAGCATGCAGTTACACGAAATTAAGACCATACTCCCTATGCATTATTTTAATTCGCTAGTATGTATAAATTTTCAATCTGAAGTTAGTAAAGTAAAATACGACGAACGATTACTTCAAAATAAGATGAATTGGTATTATAAATGGACGCTTAAAAAATGATCCTCAATTAAAATAGAACCATAGTTTTTACAGTGTTAAATGGTTCGATTAATTTCAATACTTTTACACATTGAAACTAAAAATAAATATGTTTTTGATAAATATCAATTCTCGTCTCACCATTTTTAACCCGTTAACCGTAGGGATTTTTTTTCGCAGCACTTAACCTAAGCGGGGGGTCGATTTGACCCGATGATTTAAAAAGATTAAAAACGTGTTCCTAAAAATCTGAAAAAATGCATGGTTCTTGTTTGAACCTTTTACTTATCGGTACAATTTTGCAATATGTGTTTACAAAAATAATAAAAAATAATTGCTGCGCTCGCAAGTTTAGGCACGCCTAGGGCGCGCGACTGTTGGTTCTCGCGCCTCGCGCTCGTTATTATATTTACCTCGCACTACGCCATCGATCTTTCTGCACAGAGTTTTTAGAACAAAAGGTGGATGTAACGACAATAGTAATATGGTGATTGTGAATTCTCTTTTGTTAAAGCTCCTTTGGCTTTAATGAACACATGCTCATCACGCATCTCATGATTCGCACTCGAGTTTATCCCTGAAATTTTATATCATTCCCATAAATGTATATTATTATAATTCGTCACTTGCATGGGTATTTAAACAGACCGCAAAATGCAATTTTTGATTTTAAATTAGTTTTCGTGCGGTCATAATTGAAATTTTTCGAAAAAATTCAGAAAGTTGATATGATAATATTGTAGAGCTATCGAAAAGTAACATTTTTCTTTTCGAGTACTATGAACAATTGTACACAAAATTTTTGAATCATAAAAAATGTGTATTCAAAAATGTTCAAAATGGGCACACATTTAGTATTTTTATCCAAAATGTCTGACTAACGAACTTGCTATTTAGCTTAGGATACTAAAAGAGTGTACCAAAACCCAATCTAATAGATAAAATTTTTTTTTAAGTTATCGTGCTCAAAGACAGGCAGACATAAAGACAAACATAACGACAGAAAGATAGACATACAGATAGACAAATTCGTAAAAACCTATTTTTTGGATTCAGGGGGCCTCAAAACGTGGACCTTTTGAAACAAACTAGGGAGGTCAAATTTTATAAAAATCTAATGCCTTCTCTGATGACAATATAAAAATGACTTATTTGTCACGAATAATTGTTTAATAGTTCTGTTTTTAGTTCTAATCATTAAAAATAGCATTAAAAACATGAAAAGTTAAATTTTTTGAAACCCCACACACGAGACGAAAAAGAAATTAAAAGACAAAAGATGTGGGAAGAAAGTGCCCGCGCAGCGGTCACATTTTTTTTACTGTTAATGATGTTTTTACGATTAAAGCCAAAACTACGCATCCTATCACAAAGTCGTTGATAACAAATTTGTAGATCTTTTTCAAATGAACCATTTTTATGAGTTTATCTTTTACCGCATTTTGCACAGTTTGGCCGAAAAATATAATTTTTGGATTCATCAATATTTTGTATGCTGTCAAAATTGGAATTTTTCATTTTTCAAGAAAATTTAAAAAGTTGTTATGATTACCTCATAGCACATTCAAAAAGCAACATTTTTCTTCTCTTTACTTTTTTATATCGCGCGTTATTTGGCATAAAATGTTCATTTTCATGTGTTTTTTGGAACTTGGTAAATGCTACAACTCTGGCAATTTTTGATTTTTTGAAAAAAGTCATAAGGATCAATTGTTTGACTTTTTGAATACTATGAATAACCGTACAGAGAATTTTTAAATGTTGAAAAAAGTGGTCTCAAAAACATTCGAAATTTGTCCACTTTTTGAATTTGTATCCAAAATGGCTGGATAACGAACTTGACCTTTAGTTTAGGACACTAAACGAGTGTACCAAAGGTCAATCTGATAGAATAATTTTTTCAAAAGTCATCGTGTTCACGGACAGACAGACATACAGACATACAGACACTTTCGTTAAAACCTGTTTTTCGGATTCAGAGGGTATCAAAACTTGGTTATTTGACAAAAACGGGGGGGGGGGGGGGGGGGGGGGGGGGGGGGGGGAAGGTTAAATTTTACACAAACCTAATAACTTCTATGATGAGAATGTAAAAATAGATTTTATTCCAAAATTCATAACTTAGAGACAAAGAAATGAAATTGAACGGCTTAACAACGAAATTAAAGAGGAAGAGTTTGCCTTTCACTGAAAAAATGTTGCAAGAAATTTTGAAGGAATTGAAACCCTTAATGTTCAACATGAACTCATACATTACTTTAGGTGTGAATTCAGGAGGTTTTAATAGAAATATACATATTGTTCTATGCAAAACCATTTATTTAGTAACAAAAAATTATTTTTTTATCCAAATATGTACACAAAGGTTCATGATTCTTCTTATTCAAATAATATAAAGTGAAATCATAAGGTAAATGTACCTGTTATCCCAAACTGCACTGTGACTGCACCCTATAGCTGATTGAAGGATAAAAGTGACTCGAAACTATGCGTGAGGCTTCTATCCTAAGATCAAATCGACTCACCCTATGGTTAACAGGTTAAGAAGAATGATAAGTTCCTTATTTCCGGAACAACTGATTTAATGGTTCTTCTTCGAGGCCTCTTTTTAAAACTGGAATCAATTTTTAAATGCTTTCCGTATTCACTTCAGTTTTCAAATAATTGAACTGAGTTTTTTTAATGTTTAATCATACATACAAACATACATACATACATACATACATACATACATACATACATACATACATACATGCATCCATACATACATACATACATACATACATACATACATACATACATACATACATACATACATACATACATACATACATACATGCATGCATACATACATACATACATACATGCATGCATACATACATACATACATACATACATACATACATACATACAAACATACATACATACATACATACATACATACATACATGCATACATACATACATACAGACATACATACATACATGCATACATACATATATACATAAATGCATACACGCATCCTTGCATGAATATAAAGAGTATCGATGATCCTAACTTGTTAATAGCGAGAAGCAATGAATCGTATGGGAATTTACTTCTTTATCCTGTTTTTTTCTCAATATAGGTAGGAATCAATAAATTACAGATTTTGTGATACATGAACGATGGATATTCAGTTTCCTGCAATATGGTACTGCGACCACCTCTCGAACTTCTTTTGTTCTCTTGCAGTTTTCTTCTAATATTTGCTTCTAAGATTTATTCATTCATCAGAAAAATGTAGCACATTATTTTGAAATTTCATATTAAAATGATCTCTCTGGAAAAAGAAAAATATTCATACAGGGTAGCCAAGTTATTTTAACTCTAAATCAACATTTTAAACTAAACGACAATATTTTCATGAAAACTACTCAGCCTTTGGAATATAAATGGTTTCAGAATTAGGAATAAGATATATATCTCGTATTTAAATGAATAATCTAATTTTCTCTGATTTAAATAAAGACATTTATTGACTATGGAAATTAACGCAATTAGTAATTATAGTGAAAAGGCAGACAATGGAAAGACATGGTCTGATCCTTTTACATAATGCAATTTTACTGGAGGACCCTATCGAAAAATTCGAAGTAGTACACGACATCGGTAACGACGCTGAAAACTACGAAATACTACCCGAAATACTACCCGGAACCGAAGTCGTGAACGACGCCGAAAACGGCGTCGAATCCGGTCCCAATTTCCGATCTAGTTTCGGGCGTCGCTTCCGGCGCCGTGTCCGGCGTCGCTTTTGTCCTCGTTTACGGTGTAGTTTCCGACCTCGTTTCCTGCGTAGTTTTCGGCGTCGTTACCGATGTCGTATCCTACGTCAGATTTTTTGATAGGGGAGCCAGTATAATTATAACAAAGCGA
The DNA here is from genome assembly GCF_010883055.1 of Belonocnema kinseyi. Lineage (NCBI taxonomy): Eukaryota > Metazoa > Arthropoda > Insecta > Hymenoptera > Cynipidae > Belonocnema > Belonocnema kinseyi. The sequence continues at coordinate 107,843,372 of NC_046664.1, read as the reverse complement.
GAATTTAGTCATTTAAAAGATAGGTTTGGATCAAGTATTTCTGTTATAAGAATACCCACTCAGCTGGGGAAAATCAGGCACTGGGAATAGATTTTTGAGTAATTTCGTCAAGCCTAGTGAGCGACGAGAATTAATTTAAGAGAAGGCCAAAATGGATTAAGTTCGTCGCCTTTATGGAGATTCTGAGAAAATGTTTCAGAGTGGCTTTAGTAAAGCTTAATTTGGCGCCAGCTAGTCCTTCCAAAAAGACGAGAAGTAGTGAAACTGCAGGTGTACTCTCGCTCAAGACATTGTTCGCGAGCTATATACCCACAGAAATACGTCCGTATATTACACA
>NC_046664.1:107840894-107842935 GCF_010883055.1 Belonocnema kinseyi | reverse complement strand
GGCGCATACTTTGAATAAAATATTTGTTATCATTCTCTTGAAATAAATGTGTTTTTTTCTTGAAAAAATACCGGTTTCATATGTATACACCTGGTACATTTTTCATGTAATTCTGCCAGGAATTACTTATTAAAAAATTGCAAAATAAAAAAAAATTGTTTTTATCATGATTATTTTTGTATTTGTTTCTTATTTTGCTTTAAATAGTATTCTAAGATGCTCTGAAACATGTATCATTTCAATAAATGTACATCATTACAATTCATAATATGCATAAAAATTGAATCATACTAATTCTTATTTTCTGGTTTTTTATAATTAAAAAAGAATTTTAATATTGTTTTTTACGATTAAATAAACACTACTGCGCATCTGCGTAGGGTCTAATACAGGACCCTATATAGTGTCTTATATAGGAGCCTATGTCCTCTTTCGTCTTTTCTGTGCTTTTTCCAGAAAGTTATTTTTTAAATTTTTAATCTTATGTGTTACGATTAAAAGAAAATCTACTCGTCCTATCGAAAAATGATTAATAATAAATTTATAGATCTTTTTAGGCGAACAGCTGTTGTCTGGTAATTTAAGTTCATACCTTGTGCCGTTTTTTCAAACAAATTTAATATTTTTATTTAGAATGTTATTTTTTACGACTAAAGCAAAAACTACGTGTCCTATAAAAAATTATAGCTCTGTTTCGGATGAAGAAGTTTTGTCACATTTTTTTTCGTTCTTTGTATCGAAATGTGATTCATTCTAAATTTGTAGTTCTTTCCAGGGCGCGCAATTTAAGCTTTTTCGTTTTTTCGTGTCTTGCATAGTTTGAGCAAAAAATGGAATTTTTGTATTTTTCATTATTTTTGGTACGATCAAATTTGGAACGTTCAACTTTTCAACCAAATTAAAAACTATGTTATCATAGTCCTGTAGGGCTTTCAAAAAGCAAAGTTTTTCTTCTCCTGACTTTTCAAGATATCATGCGTTGTTTGTCCATCTTAGTTTATTTTTTTGGATTTTGAAAATGCTTTAACTCTGATAATTTTCTTTTTATAGAAAAATGATTTATGTAGACTTATTTTAGAATAGTTCCCATCGAGATTAAATTTAATATTTAGTATGCGTTACCATGAAAATATAAGGTAATTTATGTTTACTGTACTATAAGGTCCAGTCATTGCAGCTCTGTGCAAGTAAAGTATTGCCCATGTTTCCAGACTGAGCAACATTGAGTCTTTTCCGGCAGGATCTGTTGCAGTAGTTTTGATTTTTTTAAAACTCATCTTCGGTTAAAGACCTGTTCGGTCCTCCCCTGGGAAGGAGGAGTTCTAACGTTGCAAAATTTTTGCAAAGCAAAAAATTTAAATTTATTTAATTCTTCGGTTTCGCTATGCTGATTCGAGGCTTTTTTTTAAAGAGCACCTCGGGAACTGCACGGTACTCCACGACTAGCGACTGTAATAAAAAAAAATTGTATATTTAGGAACTGATTCTAAATATTCAAATTCTCCCGCCGTAACAGTGACTACTAACCAACGCTTCGACGAGTACGTCACCCCTCAAGAAGACCTTTATCGAGATGCCGACTGGATTTGAGGGATATTCTAAACCTTTTCGAAAATTCAAAATTCGACTTCTCCACCTGGCGTGGAACTCTACAATACTTCTTTTGAGAAGTTTTCATTCTTAAATCCCCAGCATGACTAGTGGGAGCTCTTTAGCCCAGGCGCGGACTATTACTATTGGGAATACTGGAATACTGGTACTACAGGGACCGCAAGCACCCCTAGTAGTCGGCACTGAAGTCCGCTACGACACACTGTCTGCCGTCCCGCCAACTTCAACCAATCAGAGCTTGAGCGACAGGAAGGAGAAGGCGAGAAGAGGAACGAGCCGGGAGCACGCCGAGACCAGTGATCCCAGATCTGAAACGAGATGTGGTCCTATACTATGACAGGGCTATGTCCGTGTGAATATAGTAGGAGACGCTGTAAATGACTGAGTTGCGCGCGCAACCCATTTCTCCTCTTCTGAATTTGAAAACTCG
>NC_046664.1:107837829-107840794 GCF_010883055.1 Belonocnema kinseyi | reverse complement strand
ACGCCAATTAGCACAAATGGTAAGTTCCGACAGTGCCTACAAGTGTGCCTACTGGCCGCTAAATGGCAATACCGGTTTCATATGTATACACCTGGTACTATAATTGATATAAGAGTGTTGTGTATAGTGTATAAAAGTTGACATGTTGGACAAAATCGAGTGCGAAGCACGAGATACGTGATAAGAATGTGTTCGTTAAAGCCAATAGAGCTTTAACAAAAGAGAGTCAAAATCACAAAGTTACAGTTGTCGGTCCGTTCACCTTTGATTTTAAAAGGCCTGTGCCCGAATGCGGAAGAAATGCAAAGACTAAGCGCGTAGTGCGATTACCATTAGTCGCGTGCGGTAGGTGCGCTCAAACTCTCGAGCTAAGCTTTTTTATCGTAAGAGAATTCACAATCACAAAAGTACAGTGGTGGATGTTTTGAATATTAATTTAAAAATGTTTGTGCAAGAATGTGCGAAAATATAAAGACCGAGCCCGTAGCGCGAGGTAAATACATAATCAAGCGAGAAGCGCGAAATAAATGTACAATCGAACGTGAAGCGCGAGATAAATACAACATCGAGCGCGAAATGCGAGAACCAACAGTCGCGCGCCCTAGGCGCACTCAAGCTTGCGAGCCGCGCGCGGAGCGCGCGATGAGACTGTGCCCGCTTGGCGGGCAGATTTTTAATTATGATAATGTGTCACAAATTAACAAAGTTGTTTCATTTTTGTTGATTTGAAACTAAAGTTTATAATTTAAAAGTTACTTAAATAATAAATATTTACACTTAAACGTTGTTATTTTTGTTAAGAATTTTTAATGGTTTATTTTGAATATTTATAAATTTCTACGAGTAACACATCAATTCGACCTCCCAATAATACGAGCAGATCAATTGTGGCCGAAAGCATATCTAGCGAAATGAAGTAGGTTATGTGCACCCAATGTAAGGAGCACATGTGACGTTAACGGATGGGCCAAATCTTGACTACAGTCGCGCAGACTACACTTTCACGGTCTTTTTATAACAACTAACCACTGTTTATTCGACGGTCTGCTCGTACTCGGTCATACCGACCAATCTGCCACAATTTATCCGATTGTCGTAGCATAGTTAGTCCGACACTCAGTTTTTTTATCGTCGCCGACGTCAATCGCCAACGTCGGTACGACCATAGCACCTTGAAAACATCTTAGTCGGCCCAACTCTGGTAACCGTAGATTGATTATCATAGCAGGGTCGACTTTGGGTCGATGGTCAAGCTCTGACATCCGACCGAATTTCGCACCTGGGTTGTTAATAAATTTGTATTTTTTACTTCTACAGAATTTTGATTTCCTTTAGAGGAGTGAGAAGAAGAAGAAAATCTTGATGATTATCAGTTTTAACTGATTTATATTTTTAATTGAAAAAAGTTCTCAGTTTTGGAAGTTTGTTTTGGATTTCTTCTCTGTTTTTTGTTTTCTTTCAGATGCACCACTTTCACAGTTTCTCGACATATTTTGATTTTAAAAACATTTTTAAATCACGTTCGCATACTCTGACTCATCGAGAACTTCGCCAGAACTTGTTTAAATTCAAATCTTTAATTTCGTATGAAAACTAAAGTTTAAGGCATAATAATTTTCTACTCTGATGCGCGTATTTCATGTGTTGGAATTCTATTCAGGTTTATGGGTTTGACACTTTGATGAAGAATATACCGAAACCCTGACGACAGGGCAAGTTGTCGCCTCAGCAATCGCACGAATATGATCTCAATATTTGGACTTAAATGTTGATGTAAACTGTAATATATCAGTATCGAAACATTATAGTCACAAGAATCAGTGCAGCAAAAGAGAAAAATAATTCGTAAAATAATTCTAGATTTTCCGGTTCTGCATAAGTAGAGTAAAAAGATATTAAAATTATTGATTAAGGTATATCGTTAGAGAACTTAAACAATACATTTATAAATTTTGATACCAATTTTTTTAAGTTGAGGAAGAACTTGGGGGTCCCTTCAAAATCGTGACCCCGGGCTACAGTCCTTACATCCAACCCGTTAATCCTCCCATGATAATTACAGCTTATTATTGAGTATTCCCTTATCTTTCAACGCATATCATATAGTGTGTAAACACAAGTAATTCGATGAAACAATTAAATTCAATTGGTCTAAGTGGATTATATCCTTTTTTCTTAAAGTCATCACCGTATATTAATCCCAGTAGGCACAACATTTGTCGATGTCTTTATGACCACTTTACGACATTCTATGTCCATGTCGTTAAATTGTTTCTACAATATCGTAAACACGTCGTATGATCTGTCGATGACTTTACGATATCGGAAATACACCGTAACGACATGGACATAGGATGTCGTAAAGTTGTCGTAAATATGTCTTAACGATGTCGTAAAGAATTTGCCAAATTGTTTGCCCACTGGGATTATATCTAGGAATTGAAAATAATTTGCTTTTCCTAAATTATATAAATGAAACAAAGCTGAGAATTCATTTAAAAGAAAAAAAAGACTATATTTTTATTAGAGCATTTAAATTTCATTTTTAAACAATATAGAGCATAAGTTTTGGGATAGGAAAAACTAAATAATCCACCAAATTGCAGGATGCCTACTTCTTAAGGCTCAGAACTTCTTTTGCTCTAAGGATAGCAGTTCGCAAAAATTTGTTTCTGGTACTATCATGTATTTCGTACAGGAGATATCACATGCTTGTCAGTTACGGAATTTGCTGTGGGTGGGATGAGGCATCAGGACCAGTCCAATAGCTATATTACATATACTCTCACGAGTCGTACTTCTTAAAATTAAAATAACCGTTTTCCCTCCCTTTTTAGTTGAAAGGACGCACGAGGAGTGTGCACTTCAGGCACATGCAAGTTGTCAGAAAATATTTTCGGAACCGAGGAATAAAAAAAGTTTTCTCGGGCATAAAAGTTTCCTAGAATACCTTACACAGAGGTAG
>NC_046664.1:107836683-107837729 GCF_010883055.1 Belonocnema kinseyi | reverse complement strand
TGACACAATGGGATCTAGTCATAATGATGGAGACGTGGTTAGATGAAAAGGGATGGGAAAGAGTAAGGGGAAGGTTACCAAGTGGTTACAAATGGCAAGTGCGAAATGTAAAGAGGAAGAATAAAAATGGCAGGGCAATGGGAGGAATGGTGATGGGGGTAAGGAATGAATGTATAACAGGGAAAGATAAAAAAGACAGGAATGAACAAAAAGAAGGAGTAATAGTAGAAGAGGCTATGATGGGAGGTGAAAAATGGAATGTAGTGGGGATTTATGTGAACCGTGATATGCAGGAAAAAGCAGAGGAGATTAAAGAAATGATTGAAGAAAATAAAGAAGAGATTAGGATGATAATAGGTGGTGATTTCACTGCGAGAACAGGAGACAGAGGAGGAAGGGAATGGGGAGAAGAGAAAGGAAGAAAATCCAAAGATAAGGTACAAAATGGAGAGGGAAAAAAGTTGTTAAAGAGCTTGGAGGAGTTGGGATGGTATATCTTAAACGGGAATATAGAAGGGGATGAAAAAGGAGAATATACACGCTCAGGAAGTGAAAGGGGAACGTTAATTGATTATGTTATAGTGGATGATGAGGAAAGAGAGAAGGTTAAGAAACTAGAAGTAGGAGAATATATTGATTCGGATGACTTTCCCTTAATAGTGACATTAGAGGGACAAAAAAGGAATAGCAATATGAGTAAAAGGGGAGCAAATGTAAAAAGTGTAGGAAAAGGGGATTGGTCAAGGGAAGGAAAAGAACAGTTTAGAGAAAAAATAAGAAATATCAAAATGGGAGAAGGAAATGTGGACGAGGAGATGGAAAAAATGATAGGAGAAATAAAAATAGGATCAGAGTGCACAAATAATAATGAAGTTAGTAGAGGGGGGAATAGAAGTGAGTGGGATGAGGACTGCAAAGAGAAAAAAGAAAGGAGGTCAGAAAGAAATTAAGAAAATGGAGAAAAGAAAAATGTAATGGGGAAGAATATAGGAAAAAAAAGAAAGAGTATACTGAATTGTGTTATCAAAAGAAAGAGGAAGAGAATA
>NC_046664.1:107833132-107836583 GCF_010883055.1 Belonocnema kinseyi | reverse complement strand
AGAAATTAAAGAAATTGGCGATTTTGGAATTCATCTCTTTTGGATAAAAACTCAATTATTTGATTCAAAAATTACTTATTTTGTTGAAAATGTGACTATTTTGTAAAAAAGTCCTCTTTTCTATCAAAAGTTCAACTACTTTTTAAAAAATTTAATTTTTTTTATTTGAAGGTTCATCTCTTAGGTTGAAAATACATTTTTGAAACTGACAATTAATCAATACCATTTTTGGTTAAGAAATCATGTGTTTTGTTAAATGGTCGTCTTTCATTGTAGAAATTAAATTGTTTCATGTAAAATTTATACTTTCTGATTAAAAATTACATTTTTCGGTTGAATTATCAACTATAAATATTTCTTGGTTGTAAGTCGTTCTGTTGTAAATGCAACTATATTGTTAAAAACTAAAACCATAATTTTTTGGTGGAAATACTCTTTTTGTTTTTAAAATTAAATAATTTCGTTGAAAGTTCATGTATTTTGTTGGAAAATGACCTTATTTAGTAGAAATTTAATATTTTTGGTTGAAAATGTATCATTTTTGGTCAAAAATGCAATTGTTTGCTTAAAATATCAACTGTACATCTACTTGGGCTTGAACATCGATTATTTCATTAACAGTTGAACTACTTTGTAAAAAAAATACGTTTTTTTAACAAGGTTTTATAATTATGGTTGAAAATTTAACTATTGGGTTGAAAGTTTAACTCTTTCATTGAAAACTCATATTTTTCGCTTAAAAAACTCAACTTTTTGTAAATAATTCGTCTTTTATTACTTTAAAATTAAATAATTTCTTTAAAAATTCATGTATTTTGATTAAGATTTGTCTTTTTTTGTAGATCATGATTTTTTGTTGTTAAAAATTATTTATCTTTATCTGAAAATGTAACTATTATACACGGTAAAAAAATTGAGCTGTGACAGGGATATTATTCCTTATTATAGCCAAACATTAGGCTGAAAACGAACGAAGGAATTTAGAAAGATCCCTGGATCAGCGAAAATGAATATCCTTGACCATTTTCCGTATACCAGGGATATCGTATAGTCAAACCCCTAATAACTATAGCTATAATAGGGATATTAAGAATAGGTGTCTGAAGCAATTGTCGGAAGAGCGCCGGTGCATTATGGGAGCAGCGAAATAAAATAGCGACGGTCTAATCGGGAGCAGTGACAGTTGAGATTTACTTTGGACAATTAAACGCTTTTTACCACTTACAATGTGCGCGATTGTTAATATTAAATGGAGTTTATGATGCAGTAATAATAATTTTCATTTGTTTCGAATGTAGGCGATAACTACATTGAAATATCAAGAAACGCGATAAAAACAACAAACTTGACCTTCAAATGCATTACACGGATTTCAGGGGAATTCATTTTCGCGATACCAGACGAAAAATTGGCTACTGTAAGTTAATATATTTCTATAACAACTAAATTTTTTTTTTAATCAGTAGATAATACAATTATACATAATCTGTCGAAAATAATAAACTTTCCAACTTAGCAATTTTGCCCAAATTCCTGATTTACGAGAACAATTAACATAAAGTAACTAAATGTGTAACTCTTCTAACTAAACGTTTTACTTAATTCAAGCGTACACCTCAAGAATTTTTTTTCCGTGTATGATTGATTAAAAATTAATCGTATATATTGGTTAAGTTGGAAAATCGTTTTTTTTTATAGAACATTAATCTTTTGGTCAAAAATTCACCTTTTCCCTTCAAAATTTAACAATTTTGTTGAAAATTTGTTTTTTTCTTGTTCAATTCAATTTTTTAGCACAGTTTTTATCTGGAAATTGTACTATTTTATTTTTTGTTGAAACTTTATCCTGTACATTGTAATAGTTAAAACAACAATTATTTCATAGAAAATTAATTTATTTTGTTGAAAAGTAAACTTTTGGGTTGAAAATTTATTTATTTGTTAATTAGATTTTTTTCCTAAAATTAAAAAAACTGCAAAATAAAAAATTGCCTTAAAATCGTCCTGATTCCTTTTTTTTAATTTTTAAAATCTTTTTAAATACTCACTTCAAATTAATTTTTCAAACTAAAAAATCATTTTCAATTTTCTTAGCAATCATAACAATTTTTTTTATTCTTTTTAAATATTTTACAATTCTCAAAAGCTTTATTTTTAAAATCTGCAACAATCTACATCGTGTTTCAAATAATTTCAAATAATTTCAAGTTTTAAATTAATTTTGAATATTATTCTAAATTAAAATTGTAGCGTTCAAACTTAAAATTTACCTCATTACAATTTTAACAATTCAAGGCTTTCTATTTCGAACCACTCTGTTTAAATTTGTATAGTTTTTAATAGTTGTTTATAATGGCTTGTCACAGATCTGAATTATATATTTTTTCAAAAAATCTCTGATCCAATTCAGAAATACATACAATTGCTTTGAAAAATTTCCTGTTCCAATTCAAAATTCAGGATGAAATTAGAAAATTTGAAATCTGAAAATGATTTTTTTGAGGTGGAAATCTTTTGAATTTTAAACTTTTAAAACTGAAGCTTGACAAATTTTTAATTCAGAAACGTTTCATTTAAACGCTCAATATTTCATACGTATAAAACACAAACTTTTAACACCTTTTAATTTTACAATTTTTTAAATTAAATTATTTTAAAATACGAAATTACCATTTTAAAATTTTTATAACTTTAACATTTTAGAGATTTCTGGTTAAAAAATACAAATTACGCTATTATTTTTAAGATTCAAAATTATAATAATTCAAAAAATTTCAGTTCATAACATTAAAAATTGAACGATTAAATTAATTTTTAACTAAAAACTTTTTAAAATAAAAGTTACAATGTTTTTATTTTAAGCTGTTCCAGATTAATATTTTTGCATTGTTATTTCGAGATAAAAATTTTAGTTTGCCAATTGAAAATGTTAGAAATTAACTTACTATAAAAATAATTGAATTTTCAAGTAAAAAAAAAGAGAATAACAAATTTCCAACAAAAGAATTACATTTTCAACTAAAATGATAAATCTTCAACAAAAAAAGTTTGAATTTTTAATTAAAAACTGTTGAACTCATCCCAAAAGATATTAATTTTACACAAGAGTTGACTTTTCAGTCAATAAGGATTTTTTTTTAATTGTTGAATTTCAAAGCCAAAAAGATGATTTTTTTTCAAAACAGTGTAAACTTATTTTTAAACGGAATAGTTCAAGGACTTCTGGTTAAAAAATATAAGCTTACTTTCAATGCTTTGAATTGAAAAATAAATAAATAAATTTTTCAATGTTAAAGACTGAATGATTTTGATCAATAAAAATGGATTAATAACAATTCGTTTTTAATTTGAAACTTTTTAAATTATAAATTGAATTCGTTTATTTTAAGTCGCTTTATATTATTCATTTTTACATTTTTATTTATAAATCCAAACTCAAAAGTCTTATTTA
>NC_046664.1:107831492-107833032 GCF_010883055.1 Belonocnema kinseyi | reverse complement strand
CGTGAAAAAGGTAAATGGGGGTATAAAGAAAGTGAAAGAAAAAGGAAACGGAAGTCGCTTAGATTAGAAGCGTGAAAATTGTAAGTAATGGTAAAGTAAAAGGTAAGTAGACTAAGATACGTTTGCGTTCTCATACTCTCTCTCGCTCGCTTGCACTCTCGCTTTCGTTCGCTCGCTCACTCGCTTACTAATAAGTCCTAAATTGCGCTATCGCAGGAAACAGAAATAAGGAACTAGATATAAGACTTTATGTAAATAGTTGTAAATATTTGTATATATAGAAAGAATAAGATTGTAAAAAATATATAGATGTAAACGGAAAGATTGTAAGGAATGGAAGTCATGTAAACCCTTATAAAGAAGAACTAATACAATGTACAGGATAAAGTTTTAACCAAAAATGGAATAGTACGATTTCCAGATAAAAACTGTGCTAAAAAATTGAATTGAACAAGAAAAAAAAACAAATTTTCAACAAAATTGTTAAATTTTCAAGGGAAAGGTGAATTTTTTACCAAGAAGATTAATGTTCTATAAAAAAAACGATTTTCCAGCTTAACCAATATATACGATTAATTTTTAATCAAACATATAATAGTTACATTTTCAGATTAAGATAATTTTTAGCGAAAAAATTAATTTTAAACAAAGTTGTTAAATTTTCAACCAATCAGATGAATTTTCGACCAAAAAATTGATGATCTACAAAAAAAGACAAATCTTGAACAAAATACATGAATTTTTAAAGAAATTATTTAATTTTAAAGTAAAAAAGACGAATCATCTACAAAAAGTTCAATTTTTTAAGCGAAAAATATGAGTTTTCAATGAAAGAGTTAAACTTTCAACCAAATAGTTAAATTTTCAACCATAATTAAAAAACCTTTTTAAAAAAACGTATTTTTTTTACAAAGTAGTTCAACTGTTAGTGAAATAATCTATTTTGAAACCCAACTAGATGTACAGTTGATATTTTAAGCAAATAATTGCATTTTTGACCAAAAATGATACATTTTCAACCAAAAAGATTAAATTTCTACTAAACAAGGTCAATTTCCAACAAAATACATAAACTTTCAACGAAATTATTTAATTTTAAAAACAAAAAGAGTATTTCCACCCAAAAATTATGGTTTTAATTTTTAACAATATAGTTGCATTTAAAACAGAACGACTTACAACCAAAAAATATTTATAGTTGATAATTCAGCCGAAAAATGTAATTTTTAATGAAAAAGTATAAATTTTTCTTAAAAAAATGTAATTACTACAAAGAAAGACGACCTTTTAACGAAACACATGACTTCTTAACCATAAATGGTATTGATTAATTGTCACTTTCAAAAATGTATTTTCAACGAAAGAGATGAACCTTCAAATAAAAAACATAAAATTTTTTAAAAAGTAGTTGAACTTTTGATAGAAAAAATAATTAATTTTTGAAATAAATAATTGAGATTTATCCAAACGAGATGAATTCCAAAATCGCCAATTTCTTTAATTTCTTTCAAATGCGGATTAAGATATAAATAAGACTATT
>NC_046664.1:107825729-107831392 GCF_010883055.1 Belonocnema kinseyi | reverse complement strand
AATATTCACGTATCATCCTCACAATGAAAGCAAGCGATTTCAGAGCAGAAATATACGTTGAAGCCGAATAACCCTTAATGTCGAGTATTTGTTAATACAATTGGTTTATAACAATTAACTGTGCAAGCTAAGAATTTTTTTATATTTCTTATACCCCTGTGCACTAAATTCAAGGGACGAGAAGTATAAGAAAAATTTTGTCTAGAAGATAAAAAATGAAATTAGAAAAATCGACATTTTTTTCGATGTTTGCATTAAAATAAAAATTAAATAAATAAGAAAATAAAAAATCTACTCTCACCATTTTCTGAAAAATTTAGTTCTGAATTTTTCAACAAAAAAAAATTCTAAAATCGGTGCATAATTGCGTTCTAAATGTCATTTTGAACCTCGTTTTCCGATTTCACCCCACTGTGTGACGGTCCCCCGATTATGACTTTCTTCCAGGCAATTTTTCTCAAACTTTTTTTACTACGTACCCTTTTTTCTGAAAATATTTCAACTATGATTGGCTGTCAACATTTTTTTTGTCACTAACAGGCTCCACCCTTTTGGGCGTGCTTATTATATTTCTGTCTCTCTCGCACACTCAACTCAGAGTTCCCACGCTAGTACGCAGCCCTCTTAACATGATGCTGGCCCAACCTTAGACAAAAATTAATTTAAAAAAATTTATTTTCTTAAATATTATTATTTAATCTTCATCTTTTTATCATTTTCAAATACATAATTTGCACACACGGCTACTTACACTAATAATCGCACACTTTAACGTTTTAAAAACTCTTACTCGCACAGGATTCGAACCCTAAATAAACTACCTAAGCGGGGGTATTTTACCGCGCACTCGAACCACTTGGCTATTGAAGTACTTAAAGTTTGCTTACAAGAACTGTGCTAAATATTTGGACGCTACCGGTGCTCCTTAATAACAGAAAAATTCTTGAAATCGCTTAAGTTTTATAGAGTCACATTATTTTAAAATATTACAATATTATGTAATAAAAAAATGTGTAAACAAATTATTTGTTGCAAGAATTTTATCTACAATTTTCCATAGTTTTACGTTTTTTAAGTTATATTGCGACAAATTTCGATAAAAACAACATGATTATTAGGAAATTTTTCTTGAGATTGTTATTGTTAAAATTACAAACAAATGTAATGAAAAAATGCATTATTTAGACATTTATCGACAGAAACATTTGCTTTTTTCGGACATTTATCGTCAGTAAAACTCTTTTTTTTTCAATACCGCTCCTTTTAATTGGGAACTTTATGACGATTTCAGCAACATTTATAATTAGTTGACATATTTAATGATATTTTTAAATAATTAGAATTGAAAAATGCATTAATTAGACATTTTTCGATATTAATATTCTTTTTTCAAGTCAACTTTTTAATTAGGAACTTCATAATAATTTCAGCAAAATTCTTAATTTTTTATTAATTTTATTTTTTCAACATATCTTTTTGCGCGCATTATTCGCGCATCTGTGGACGGAAAAATTCGTGTTTTTTTTATTTCAGTCTTTTCATTTGAGACCTTCATGATAATTCCGTAAAATGCATAATTATTTAATACATTCTATGTTTTTTCAAGAAATTTAATAAATATATGCATTATTTGTGTATTTGACAACGAAAAAGTGGTCGAAAATGTTGGAAAAGTCGAAACATGCCTGGTAAATGCATTTTTTTATTAAATTTATGTATAATATTAACAATCATAATTTCACGAAAAAATGTCTTCGTCATTATATTGTTTTCATCAAAAGTTCTTGCAATATAACTTTAAAAAACGTGAACTCATGGACAATCGTAGGAAACATTCTTTAAACAAATAATTTTTATATAATAAATTTGCTTGTTTATCATATAATATTGGAGGATCTTTAACTAACGTTACTAGATAGAACTTAGGGGATTTCTACATAGAAAAATGGCAATTTTTTCGTCATATTCATTTACTTATAAGAAATTAAAAACCTGATTTAAAATATAAAAAAGATCATTATGATTATAATTTTTAAGTTTATACATTATTAACTTAAAAATATGATTGGATAAGAAATTTATATAAATAAATTAATGCTTTTTTGGAATTTTTAAATTTTGGAGGATTTAAAATTTACTTTATTATATATTAAAATAGATCCATTTTGAATCTAGAAGCACTCAGATAATAATTTGGAATGATTCATTTCGACATTTTTACATTCTCATCAGAGAAGGTATTAGATTTATGTGAAATTTGCCCCCCCCCCCCCCAAGTTTTTGTCAAATGTCCACGTTTTGAGACCCCTGAATCAGAAAAACAGGTTTTTACGAATATGTTTGCCTGTATGGCTGTATATTTGTCTGCTTGTGAACACGATAAGTTTTGAAGAAACTAATCTATTAGATTGGCCTTTTGAACACTTGTTTAGTGTCCTAAACTAAAGGTGAAGTTCATTAGCCACCCATTTTGGATGAAAATTCAAAAACTGAGCACATTTTGAATTTTTTTGAGACCACTGTTTTCAAAATTCAAAAGTTCTCTGTACGGCTATTCATAGTATCAAAAAATTTAACAATTTATCACAATACATATTTTTTTTTAAATCAGAAATTAATGGAGTTATAACATTTTCAAAATCCAAAGAAACAAACTAAAATGAACAATTTAAGCCAAATAACGCATGATATGAAAAAAAGTCTGGAGAAGAAAAACGTTGCTTTTTGAAAGCCCTATAAGATTATGATAACAACATTTTCAATTGGGTCAAAAAGTTGTAAATTCAAAATTTGATCCTACACAAAATTTTTGAAACCACATTTTTTCAAGAAGTAAAAATTCTATGCATGGTTGTTAATATTACTTGAAAACTTAAACAATTTATCTTTCCGACTTTTTTCTATAGAAAGAAAATTATCCAAGTTAGAGAATTTTCAAAATCCAAAAAAACAAACTAAAATGAACATTTTAAGCCAAACAACGCATGATATAAAAAAAAATTCTAGAGAAGGAAAACTTTGGTTTTTAAAAGCCCTGCAAGATTATAATAAACACTTTTTTAATTTGGTCGAAAAGTTGAAAATTCCAAATTTGAACGTACCAAAAAATTTTGAAACCACAGTTTTTTAAGATGTATAAATTCTATGTACAGTTGTTCATAGTACTCAGAAACTCAAACAATTTATCTTGTGAGAATGTTATTTTATTTACAAAAACAAAATCAACACCTACCTTCGGTACTATATCTTCCGGTCACTAAAATTCAAGAACTAATTCTCTAAAGTTAGGTTGGGCGCCAGGCTTTCCAAAGCCACTCAAAACATCCCTGTTAGATATAGTATACCGGAACAAAATATGCTAGCTCAGGCCTGAAAATTTGGTTAATTTAGTTAACTAACTAATCTATTATAGATTAGGCTCATTTCCGTTGGTATTACTCCGCGACTTTATAATAAAGTTCACGCTACCAAGCTAAAAAAAATTAACACAACCTCTCAGCATACATTTTTGGAGGTTAATTATCAGTCGCAGTTTTAATGTAAAGGGGTAAAGATACGATTGGCTACTAGGGGTTCTCAGAAAGGGGGCACATTATTAGAATAAGGGGTAACAAGGGGGTAAGCGGAACTCTGAGGGGGTAGTCATATTTCGATAACAATAACTCAGCAAAAGAAGTTAACCAATTCAAAACCAAAGAAAAGGGCTGGTCATAGTCCACAGATTCATCAAAGATGGGGAATGGTCATGATTAGCAAAGTTAAGGGGTGTTCATATTCAAAAAGGGGATCGTCATAGTTAATAAATTCATCAAATACGGGGGAATAGTCATAATTATCCAGGTTAAAGGGTGGCTATGTTCAGAAAAGGGATGGTCTTAGTTCATAAATTCATCAAAGACGGGGGAATAGCCAAAATTATCAAAGTAAAGGGGTGATCATATTCAGAAAAAGGATGGTCATAGTTCATAAATTCATCTAAAATGGGGGATGGTCATAATTAGACAAAAGGGTAGTCGAAATTTATAAATTAAACAAAATAGAGGGATGGGCATAAATTTGTAAATTTACCAAAATTAAGGGTTGGCGATAATTTGTAACTTTATCAACATTAAGGGATGGTCATATCTAGACAAAAGGGATAGTCAAAAATCAAGAATGAGGAATGGTCATATCAAGACAAAAGAGACAGCCGAAATTGATAAATTTATCAAAGGGGTGGTCATAATTGGTAACTTTATAAAAATTACGGGATGGTCATAGTTTTGTAACTTTATCAAAATTACGGGATGGTCATAATTTATAACTTCATCGAAATTGTGGGATGGTCATAATTATCAACGTTATTCAAATAGGGGAATGGTCATACTTAGAAACAAAGAGGTAGTCGAAAATCAAAAATGAGGGATGGCCATATCTAGACAAAGGGTGTGGTCAAAGTTGATAAACTTATTCAAATAAAAGAATGGTCATATTGAGACACAAAGGAGTGGTTACATTTGAAGAGAGGGGGAGTCAGAATTCCGCAGGGAAGGTTGGTCATATCAAAATTCATCAAACAAACGAAATAAAATCAAAATATACAATATTCAAATGAGGTAACCTCAAAACCAGTGCAACACATCTTAGAAAAAAATCATAAAAATCAGAGACAATCAACACTGCAATCAATCAAGTGGCAAAATAAAAAAAAATCATAATAATCAGGGATAATCAACACAGCAATAAATCAAGTGGCGAAATAGAATATGGTATATAATGCGTAATGGTAACAATAAATCACACAAACGGAATCGAGAAACATATTTCCATCAGTAATCCATCGACAAGAGTGATCTGCACAATTTAAATGATCTAAATAAATCGATGATCTAAAACTTTGTCAAAATTTCCCGGTCTCGGGTCAGAAATCCCGCAAACCTATCACTTTAATTCTTAATAAAAAACATCAAACTTAATACCGCCTATAACAATAGGTCCAGTCATCGAACGACGCCTCAGACACGCGCCATAGAATTGTTACAGATAACTACTTAAAGAAAGAAAAATTCATACAAAAATAAACAAAGGGGATTGAAAAATCCCTCGTCAAAACTCTATCAAAAACTAAATCACGTCATCAATACAGTGAGTCTTGCCGTAGAAATCTGTACCGTAAATTCTGAAGAGGGCCCTCCTCGGTATCCTCCTCAATTCTTTTATATTTTTCTTTTGTCTAGAATAAGGCTGGTACAAAGCTTCTCGCCTCTGCCTTCCTCAACTACGACAACTCGGGAATACCAACGGACAACTGAGAACGAGTCTCGGCCAGTGATCCCAGATCTGAAACGAGATGTGGTCCAATACTATGACAGGGCTATGTCCGTGTGAATATAGTAGGAGACGCTGTAAATGACTGAGTTGCGCGCGCAACCCATTTCTCCTCTTCTGAATTTGAAAACTCGAAAGTGCACGATTACCGGTCGGAGCACTTCGGCGATTCTATTTATATATCTATCTGCTAACAGCTAACTGATTTGAAATAAATTCAGGAGATTGGGATTTTAATATTTCCAGATTTCGATGCTGACGATTCTCATGATTTGAATAGATCGCTCGCCTCCTGATATGCGTATATTTTGAGGTTATGTTATTTGATGTATAAAATATAAATTATATAAATATTA
>NC_046664.1:107807239-107825629 GCF_010883055.1 Belonocnema kinseyi | reverse complement strand
TTTTGTCTAGAAGATAAAAAATGAAATTAGAAAAATCGACATTTTTTTCGATGTTTGTATTAAAATAAAAATTAAATAAACAAAAAAATAAAAAATCTACTCGCACCATTTTCTGAAAAATTTAGTTCTGAATTTTCCAAAAAAAAAAATCTAAAATCGGTGCATAATTGCGTTCTAAATGTCATTTTGAACTTCGTTTTCCGATTTCACCCCACTGTGCGTCACCTTGGGTCAGGCATTGTCTGGAAACCGCTACCCTTGCGGCGGGTGGTAGTTTGTCGAGCGGATGATTTGTGGCCTCGCGAGACCTTCCCATTGTTTGAGATTAGACAGAGCGGAGAAAAATCCGAATTTTATACAATATTAATTAATAAAATTTTAATATACTGCATTAGCGTCGTTATATTATTCTGAGTAAATTAAAAAAAGCTTGATAAAAATCGGTCAATGTCTTCAATCTCAGCCGCATAGGTTCCTATTCTCCAAAAGGCAACGTGTTTTTTCCTTGTAATTGTACTGACAGATAACCTCACAGATATGGCTTCTATTCCCCAAAAGTGTTTACATTTCGAGATTATTTGATTCCTTCTGATAAGTTCACAAAATATGTGTAATAAATTGTTTTAATTCCTTCATGTGGAATATGAGATTTTGAAAATTAAATTTAACCAATTCAAGTCTGCCTCTCTATATAATAAAACATAGGTTAAATAAATGCTTTCGTTAAATTTTACTAAATTGATTGAGAGGGATAGGATTTTCACTTTTTCTGTTGCCGTTGGAGGATTTTTAGACGGAGGAAAAATCGCGTATTCATAGGAATAAAAATTCTTAATTTTTCTGAATTTAACGCTTATTATTGGGTTCCTTACTCTTTTACGAATCCAAGCATACCGCACAAGTAATAACTGTTAACAATAGTTTTTCATTGAGTAACCGTAGTAGTCGAAATAAAGTTTGAGACATTGAAAATGCTCTTTTTTAATTTTCGTCTGATTGAAACATATGGTGGAGATAATTTCGAAATACTCTTGATATCGAATAAAAATTTGGATCGCAATTTCTTATTCTACTAGAAAAGGTCGTGTTTAATATAAGAATCTTATTTTCTTATTGTTAAATAATCGTTACAAACCGTGATATTATTCGTGAAAAGTAGGGTAACTTTGACCAAGTATGTTTTTAATATCAATATCAATTATTAAAATTTGTGCTGGCAGTGCTAACCTAGTACAGATTGCTGAAGCAGCAGTACTGCAGTAATGCTGCCTTGTACTGGTTCTGTACTGGTACACCGCCGGCGGACGTTTCCGTACGTTTTTCATGAAGGATCTAGCCTATTAATTTTCTAAAATTTAGGAATAATCATTACAAGGCGTAATTTGTTGTAATTAACATTTTATTTGTGAAACATTGCTGCGTTAGGCTGGCGAATTGTTTAAAATTTATAGAATTTATTTAGACTGAAATTATGAATAATGGATTGTATACATAATAGGGTGGTTCGAAAAAGGTACCTCCAAAAATTTCCTTAGTGCATTTTAACAAATGAAATGTGCAGGTTGACATCATATTTAATTCAATTAAACATAAATTGGCGTGCGTCAAGTGAACGATCTGATGATCACTTGAAACAGTAGTCGTAAAACAAAGTTAACTTCAAAAAGAAACAATATATTTTACACAAGGATGATGTAAAAAATAACATATATCACTTTTTATTTAATACATTAATTCGTGGGTTAATCACAATCCATTTCACGTCTATACCCATTTTTGAATTATCTTGAAGCCTTAGAAATATTTTTAAAGATTTGTTTAAAATCTATAAATTTATAAAGACTCTGAGAGCTTTGAAAGAGATTACAATAATTTTAAGAAATTTTCAAGATTTTCGGGTATTTTATAAACTTCAAAGACATTTTCACGAGCTTTTTACTTAGAAGTAGTTTACGTGATTTGAAAACATTCGAAGGATTTTTTTTATTAATTTCACTGATTTTATGTATTTTAAAGCTTTTGCATTACTTTAGGGTAAACAATGTTCTAGAATTTCTGAGGATATGAAACGATTTTACAGGAAGTACGAGGTTTTAAAATATTTCAAAATATGTAAAATTATCTAATAAGATTTTTAAAGGCTGTCTATGATTTTGAGGGATTAACAAATATCAATATACTTCAATACATTTTCCATGCAGTCGTAAAATATAATTTAAATATTTTATGTTATTTTTACATATTCCATTTCATTTTCAAGATATGAAAACGATTTCAAGGGATTTACAGGGTTTTTAATAATTTTATGGAGTTCTGAAATTTTAATGGATTTCACAGAATTGTTTGTGATGATCTGAAGAGATTTTCCAATATTTTTTATAATTAATTTGGAATTCGCCCTGAAAGCTTATTAATTTATCGTAAATCTTATTCAGTTTTTTTATTTTCTTTTGAGTTCTTCTAAATTCACTTAATTCTACCAAATTGACTTACTTTTTCCATATTTGTAAATTAGAAAGTTGTCAATATTTAAGCTTGCGAAAGCGAAGAACGCCACAAAAAGAAATTTGTCAAATATTATTTTTTGAAAGTGTTTTCAATTTCTAAAGCAATATTTCAGTATATTTCGAAACTATCTCCATGATATGCTTCGAGCAGACGATAATTCATATAGAGCATTTTCAAAATTTCAAACTTTATTTCCACTTCTTACGACTATTTTATAAGAAAGCATTGTTCACAATTTTAAATGATGTGTTATGCTTGGATTGGATTGTTATGCTTTTCGAGACATGTGGTTTATGCGTAATTTCTCCGAAAGTATTGTGAAAAATATGACTTATGTGGTATGCCTGGATTCGGAAAATAACGAGCTATGGGTATGTGTTATCATAAGTGAAATAATGTTAATTATAAAAAAATAGGCTTGGCCAGTAGTATTTTTAGCATATTTTTGGGGAATTTTAAAATTTCGTGGATTTCATTGGTGCCAAAGAGAAAATTCACAAATGAATCTAAGAAGGTTTTCTTCATAATGGTGCCAGATGTGAATCCCAGTTTGCGTAGGTATTACTGAACTTACGGTCCCTGCAACTTTCCGGGGTGAGGTAAAAAATATGCATTGCATTGAGTACAACAGCGTGGATGAGCCTAACGCTCTCTCTAGCATTTGGCCGCTAGGATCGGTAGTTACTTGCCCTAAATTTAACCCAAAAATGCTTTTCGTTTATGCATGTTTTTTTATTATTTATTTAAAAGCAATAATTCTTTCATACATGTTAATCTTTTCAGAAAGACTTTATATACGTTTATGCGACATTCAATTTTCGACATAATCATTACAAGCCGAGAAATTGGCCTTCAAAAGTAGGGTAACTTTGACTAATCATATTTTTAATATAATAAACATTATTTTACTTTTGATTACACACATCCATAGCTCGTTATTTTTCTAACGCAGACACACCACATAAATCATATATTTCAAAATACTTTCGGAGAAATTACACCCAGACATGTCTCCAAAAGCCCATTTACACAGCCCTCTTAATAGATAGCTTATATATGGGACTAAATGTCGATCTGACATGGAGAAGCCAAAGGCGTTGAAAATTTCGAAGTTACCTTAGCCATTAAACTGGAACTATTTTTTTCTTTCTTGAAATCTGCTCACAAAGAAAAGAAATTATCAGCTGTAACTATTTTGAAATGAATGTGAGATTTAGACATAACGTCGATTTTCCCGTATGTTTATATTGATTTTAGACTTTTTTTATTACTCCCATCACAAATTGTGAAGCTGAACGATCTTTCTCAACTCTGGCTAGAGTAAAATCAGAACTACGTTCAACTATAGCTTATGAAAGATTAACTGGTCTTAGTTTATTGACAATCGATAGAGATAGTACTAGGCAGTCTGATAAGTACCTGAAAATTCTAAGAGATGGCATTAGTATTCACTAATGTGAACCATTTTCGTCGAGCTTGATCCCTCAAATGACGCCTGTCAAAACTTCAGTTATTTATGTTTACGCATTTACAAGTTACAGCACTGAGAAGCGACTAACCTCCGAGTTTTTAATAATATGGAAAAATCTGAGTTTCGAGTTTTGATCAAACACTACTATCTTCGCAAGAAAACGATATCCGAGACCAAGGCCAAGCTGAATAAGTATTACCCGGACTCTGCACCGTCGATTGAAACGATTCATAAGCGGTTTACCGAGTTTCGTTGTGGCCGTACGAGCACAGTTGATGCTGAACGATGCGGGCACCCAAAAGAGGTCACTACACCAGAAAATGTCGGAAAAATCCATGATATGATGTTGGATGATTCCAAAGTGAAATTGAGAGAGGTAGCTAATGCTGTAGGCATATCATTGGAACATGTGGGCAATATCGTGCATTCAGTTTTGGGCATGAAGAAGCTCTGCGCGCAATGGGTGCCGCGTTTGCTCACAGTGGACCAAAAACGAATTCGTGTGACAACTTCCCAGCAGAATTTGGCATTATTTTCGCGTAAGCCGACTGAGTTTTTGCGCCGATTCATAACCGTATCCTTATTTTGGGATGCACATAGCATAATATTCGTGGACTATCTTGAAAAAGGTAAAACCATAACCGGAGCATACTATTCATCATTATTGGACCGATTGAAAATCGAAATCGCCGAAAAACGACCGCATTTGAAGAAGAAAAAACCGCTTTATCATCACGACAATGCGCCTGTTCATTCATGCTTAGTTGCACAAGCAAAATTGCATGAAATCGGCTTCGAATTGGTTCCTCAGCCACCGTATTCACCAAACCTGGCCCCCAGCGACTATTACTTGTTCCCTAACCTGAAGAGATGGCTCAACGGTAAGCGCTTTTACTCAAATGAGGAGCTCATAGCTGAAACTGAGGCGTATTTTGGAGACCTTCCGATCGAGTACTTTTCGGACGATATCCAAAAGTTAGAAAATCGTTGGACTCGCTGTATCGACCTAAAAGGAGAGTATGTTGAAAAATAAAACCGACTTTGGCCAAAAAAACGTCTCCGTGTTTCATTTTTCAGGGACTTATCAGACTGCCTAGTATGAAGTCATTATCCTTGAAAGATTTAATAAAAGATTTCGCAAACGCAAAAGCGCGAAGAATGTGTTTCTTTGATGTATGAATCTATAATACACATAATATCAGTTCTACGTGCAATAATAAATATCATTCTTTAAAATTGAGAGGAAACAAAAAGGTTATTTGATTATTTTCACGAACCTCATTTATTCCTAATTTATTTTATTGCATGCATTTTATCCACGATTTTTCCCAGGGGGTCCCAAAAAAATGTACAGACCTGGGCCCCGAGTTGCCTTAATTCGACTCTGGTAATCACCATATATCCTCAAATAATATTTTACTCTCAAAATACTTTAATTTTGAAATTAATGACGATAATAATATATTGTCACGCTTCACATGAGAAACAATAGCCCAAACAAATAAAACCTGTTAAAATAGTTATCAAATATGCTTAAAAATATAATATTCTCAACATTTTTTAACTGTGTTATTAATTCCAGAAAATAATAACTTTTTACGATTTTAGGGTCCAGGGAGCTTTTTCCTCGACCCCTCGACCCCAGGTAAAAGATTCTGCTCTCGCACAAAATTCGACCGACGGCCGTAGAGTTACTTTTCGCGATGAACACGACGTAAGTAACATCGCTGACGTTTCTGAAATTATTGAGGAACAGTTAAAGAAAGTACTTGTCAAAGATAAAACCATAGAGAGCTTGTTCGCTTCGCAAGACGGTAGCCGAGTTAGTGTAAAAGTTTCGCACAATGAAAACAATGTAAATCGTAGATATACGCTTGACAAGAAAACTCGGTTTGAAACGTTTGAAAATCTACTTTATACAGAACTAATTTTTCGATGAAGGAAAAATTAGAACTGACGAGAACAAAGTGAAAGACATAATCCTCAATCGCTTGAGTGCAAACTATAATGAGATGTTTGCACATTTGGAAAGTCCAGTTGAAATACTGGCAAACATAAAAACAGTCAAGCGTGCCGAAATAGATTTAAATGAAAGTTTAGCCTTTAAGAAACTCGTCAATATTCGATATGACAAAAGCAACGAGACGGCTTTTGACTTTATTGAAAGATTTGAAAATACTGTAGTAGTCTCCACAAACTGCGTAGGAGAATGTGTTACGGGAAAAAGCGTTGACTATGAAATACTGAAACGAGTTGTTTTGCAGGTTGGACCAAAGAAAGTCGCGACGGACGGCCAGAAAGCGCTCTTGGCGCAGAAGGGTCGGGAAAATCATGGCTTGCCGGAAGTAGGCGCGAACCAGTGCCACACGTGCGGACTTGACGGACATTGGAAAAATGAATGCCCGAATGAAGGCAGGCGATGCTGCTTCCACTGCAAGTCGCCAAATCATTTGGCATCGTAGTGCGATCCGCAGAGAAAGCGAACAGCAGACAGACGCTTTGACGATTCCGGGATTCCCGAAAAGAAGCCGAGACCTTCGCCGACTCAACCCGGCCCAGGTGGTTTTGCTTCGAGAGGACGGGGCGGTCGAGGCCGCGGAGGGCTTCACAGAGGTGGCTTGTCTGCGCGAAACATGCCAGGTGAGAGAAAGAAAAAGTTTAAAAAATGTTACCTGGTGGAACAGGATTCTGAAGAGTCCGAATGTAATGACGATGACGAAAAAGATGAGACAGAGGTAGATACGTTTATTGCTGACTCTGGTGCGACGGGACATATAGCGAACTCGTGACTATCTTTCAAATCGTAAGATTGAAACAACCGTCGGCTACACGAGAGACGGTTATAAAATATTTGATCCCATGACGAGAAAAATCACTGAGTCCAGAAATGTAAAATTTATAGAGAGATTAGTTTATAAAGACGTGTTTTTCGCAGAGGACTTAGAAATTGATTTCGAATGCGAGGAAATAGACGAGCAGGTTAACATTGATGTCGAAAGCTGTGAGAATGAGGGAGAGGTCGAAGAGCCGATTAAGAAAAAGAGGAGAAGACCGCCTAAAGCAAAAGCTAGGGAGGAAGTTCTCTATGCTTTTTGCAGTAAAAATCAGGATAATGACACTAGCTTAGTGCGCAATGAGGACCTTTATGCGCTGCTGACGAAAATTCAAGGCGATCCTGCCTCTTACCAAGAGGCAGTGAGCCGTATCGATAGAAAAGAGTGGTTAGAAGCAATTGAATTAGAATTAGACGCTTTGAGGTTAAATGAAGTGTACGAGATAGTAAATAGACCTCGCACTGACGCTAAGGGTAACAGGCCGAACATCTTGAGTTCTCGTTGGGCTCTAAAGACGAAAGTTGACGCTTGAAGACAAGTCCCAAAAGTTGGTATGATACCTTCGCAAAAAGCATGAACGAACTAGGCTTTACGACGAACGATGACGATCCATGCCTGTTTGTTTTGAGAATTGAAAACGCGATTTTATTAGCAATTCTGTATGTTGACGATATAATACTAACCGGTAATGACGAAACTGAAATCAATAAAATTATAGGTAAATTGCAACAAAAATTCCAAATGAAAGATCTCGGAGAGCCGAGTGAGTACCTTGGAATTAAGTTGGTTCGCGATAAAAATAAAAAGACTCAAGTTAAGCCAGACGAAGTTTATTGAAAGTATGCTGAGGCGTTTTGGTTACGGACAGACGAAGTCACAGAGAACGCCTATGTCTACGAATCAAGTTCAAAATAGGGAACGCAGAGAAAGAGAAGATGAAAATGTTAATTGTAACACGATTAATCCGACCAGGTATAGAGAAGCAGTAGGTTCGCTGCTGTATTTAGCGAATGCTACTTACTAGGCCAGATATATCATATTCAGTTAACATACTCAGTCGCCATCAAGCTTGTCCGACGGAAAACGATTGGAAAATGGTCGAGAGAGTATTCAAATACCTCATCCGGACGAAAGACTTAGCGCTTACTTATAGAGGGAAGGGACAAATACTAGACGCTTACTCTGACGCTAGCTGGGCTGATAGTAAGGATTCAATAACAACGTGTGGATACGTGATTAGGCTGTACGGTGATCCAATTGCTTGGAGAACTAAAAGACAGAGAAGCGTATCTATTTCTACTTGCGCGGCAGAGTATGTGGCCATGAGCGAGACGTGTCTAGAACTATCGGCTTTGACAGATTCTGTAGAGAGAATTGTCGGGAGTAACATATGCCCGGTTACATTGTTCTGCGACAACATAGCCGCTAGATCTAGCACAGAAATACAGGGAGGAGTTCGACTGAGACACTTGCGTACAATTAGAGAAAATTATGTTAAACAGTGTGTTAGAGACGGTTTAGTCAACGTGGTTTGGGTTCAATCTAAAGATCAATTAGCAGATATATTCACGAAACCACTGTCTTTCATAATACATGCGAATCTCACCAAGCTGATATTTAACAATGACGATTGATAATTTGCAGTTGAATACTCAAGTGAGAACTCTCGATACGCTATGACGGACGAAGAGTACCACAGAGTACTGAGAGAAAGAGAGGAGAGACGACGTGCGAATGCTCAAAGGGAGGACCAATACTCGCGCGCATATCGGTATCCTGACGGACCGGAGGTACCGTTGGAATATCAACCTGCTTGGGCAGGTGGATATGAAGCTACTGAATATGTAGAGCAGTAAACTTATACTGAGGAGACGTATGACGATGGCTACTACTAAAGAACAAAAGGCCATGTTAAATGTAACTTGCGCTTGCGACAAAATAGTCCTCTAGTTTGTAAAACGATACATTGTAAAATGCGCGTGCGTGATGCATGTTCACAGAATTTTGCAAAATACCATTTTTAGTATGAATTTGATAAGAAACTGCTGTTTTGCATTTTTCGGACACTTTTCCGAGCACCCTGTGCAGAAATTTTGGTGCGGCGCACAGTGGGGTATTTTGGCTTTGTTCCTTTCTATTCTCATTCTATTTTTCAATAAAAGTTTCAAATAATAGTTAATAAACGTTCATAACGTTAATACTTTAATTGTCAAATTATTCAACGTAGAAACGTTTATTCTGAAGAAATCAACGAAACAGTCATCTATTATTTGCACGAACAAATCTAAAGTACCCCACTGTGCGGTGTAACACAATAGGACAAAAAATCAACTTTGGTCGGAAATTCTGCCTACTCTTCAATTTTCAACCGATCTTAATCATTTTGAGCTTAAAGTCTTCTTAATGAATTGTAATATAAAAGACCACTGCAGGGTCGGGACAATAATATAACGATTTTTAGCATTGATAAAATTTTTATAAAGTAAAATTCCAACGATTGAGCCCAACCCAGACCCAAAATGTTCCAAACTGGCTCAAAATGATTTGACTCAAATACCTACTATTGTTATTCTAAGAAACTTAATCACAACAATCTGTACTTCTAGTTTGAAGTTTCTCTAGGCTTCTAATTTGCGGCTGTCACAAATATAATGATATTTTCCAGCGCTAACTGATGAGTAGAGTGAAATCTCCAATAATTAAATCTTTTCTTGATTCAAAATGATCCAAAACGATAAAAAATGTTGCAAAATAACCCAAAATGCAAAGCTAATTATATAAGGTGATATTGCAAATATTTAAAAAAGTAGAAGTGCTCTCTTATAGTACAATTCCTTAAGAAGATTTTTAGAAAAAATGATTAAGATCGGTTGAAAATTAAAGATTGGGCAGAATTTCCGATAAAAGTTGATTTTTTTCCTATTGTGTCCCTGTTGGGCCCCGATCAGGAAAAATGTGGCCCCGATAGGGTAATCTATCTAGCGCCAGACCGTAAAAGAAACACCCTACCCGACAGGGCCCAGTTCTGGGTATCCAAAATGGGGTACCGATCTGGTCCAGATATGGCCCCTTTAATTTTTTAGTACTATAATTAGTCAAATTAAAAAGTTTTTCTAATAATATTTTTTCAGACTTTGTGTTTTACTAAACTTTAATTTTTCAATATTCTACATTACTGAACTGTTTGTAATATTCTTTTGGAATGTCTTTTGTTTGACTAACGCACATGGGGGACGTGGAATGAGATTTAAAAAGTGTAGTTTTGTTTAAAAAAATATTAAAAGCATTAACCTATAATGCTATTAATCCGGAAATTCATATATTTCGTATAAAGTAATGTTTTCAAGCAATGTGAATACACATGAAGTTGACGTACGACTTTAGGAATGGAAATGATTTTCGTGCAGTTTGAGGGGAAAAATTTAAGTGGGACGTGCATAAATCTCAAAAGTCACTAATTTCGCAATGTGTACCATTCGACCTTGACAATATAAATATCTGGAGAATCTTTTTAAAATATTCTTAGAAACAGATAAACATTATTAGATCTCTTAAAAATACATAATGTTGTTATAATTGTTTCATACAATTTGAGTCGAACTGCTAAACATTTGCAGTATTTTTGTTATTTTTCATATTTATCGTATATTTTCTCGGAAACTATCAGTTGTAGGGTATAAACATATTTAACATAAAATGTGTGTCATTGAACGATCTAAAACTTTTATCAAATTTTTTTTTGTAAATTTTCATTATTGACGGAACTAATGAAAAAATTTTTTTTTTATAGTTTTTGGGTTTGTAGCTTGAAAATCAAATTTGCGGTTATTTTCACTATCATATTTGTGATCAGCGCGTCAAAATACATAGGCATACAAAGTTTCAAGTTATTCGGCGGGTAAGCGCTTTTCGGAAGTTTATCCTCATCTTCATTGCGGATATAAGAAACCTCATTAACATTCTGTGCTTTCGAACTCGAAATTTACTTTTTGTTTTTGGAATTTGAAGTTAGATATAAACAAAACAATATCACGACAAAAACAGACAACTTGACATAATCTTGTCTAACATAACCCAACCCGACGTGGTTCCTACACGAGCCACACCATCTGCCCCTTTGCATACACATCTGGAAAATCTGATCGGGCCGAAACACTAATTCCAAACACTAAATTTGCACTTCTACACTTGAGCATTTCATATAAATTAATTAAACGTTTTACTTAATCTAAGCAAACAGATTATTTGGATTTAACATGTTTTAGATTAGTACGCTCGCCTCAACAAATGGTTACATTTTTATCGCAATGAGAAGGTATTGGTTTTATGTAAAAAATTGATTTTTGCGGATTCCATCAAATGTCGACGTTTGAGGCACCCCAATTCAGAAAAAAGTAGTATTTACGTCGATGTCTGTTTCTTCTCATTCTCGTTGTCATCGTCTGTGAACACGATAACTGTTTTAAGAATTATTAGCTTGAATTGCGTTTTGACTGCTCACAGTATTAGTAAAGGTAAACAATTTACCCTTACGACTTGTGTCGAGAAAAAGAAAATTATCAGGGTTCTAGCAATTGCAAAGTATAAAAAAACTAAAATTGTAAGTCAAGCAACGCACGATATGAAAGAAGTCAATATTATATACATTGATTTTGGAAAGCCCTACAAGATTACCAAAACAACTTTTTGAATTTTCTTGAAAAATTGAAAATTTTGATTTATGTTGCACAAAAAATATTAAAATATCAATTATTGTACATAACTAAGTATAATATTCATTTATTTTAATAGAAATCAAATTAAAGTAAAAAGTTCGCATTTTGGACAAGATCGAGTGCGAAGCACAAGATACGTAATGAGATTGTGTTCGTTACAGCCGAAAGAGCTTTAACAAGAGAGAATTCACAATCACCAAATTACAGTTGTCGATGCTTGTCCGTTTATTGTAAAAGGTATATGGACAAATGTGGAGAAAGTATGAAGACCGAGCGTGTAGAGCGTACTTTTTTTAATGATCAAAATAAGAAAATAAAAATAAATTCAACTCCTGATATCGGATCCCCCAGTTGATGATATTCTATAACTGTGGCGACCGCATTTTCGTGAAGAGAGTAGTCGCGGGGTCGAAATAGAGGCCGTGTTTAGTTAAGTGTGGCAAACAGCTCGAGAGCCACATTCTCAGCGTATTAGTTACATCAGATATGCGTTAGGCGTCCAAATAGAATAGAAATTATTCATGCAGCTCTACCTGCTCATGTATGGATTTCCTCGATTTAGCATCAAGGTCACTGCAAGCCATGCCCAAAAACGATCTTTTATTGGGGTTTTTGCATTCAATTTTTTTATGGGATTAGAGAAAAAAGTTTAAGACTCACCAGATCACGATATGCAAAATAGGTATTATCTCGAATTATTAAATACGCCAACAATTCGCTTCTATTTCTTGCAATAAAAACTGTTCAAGATTAAAAAAAGTGTAGAAAATTTGATAATAAAAATTCTGAGTGATTTAAGGATGTTCTGGTGCAAAAGTCCAGCCCAAAATAATGTACTTTTGAGCTTAAATAATTAAATTGAAAAAAATATGTGTTGCCCTCAAAAACTATCCCTTCTAGAAGATTAAGTCTAGACTCTTACCCTAATGAAAAGAAACGATAATTCCATCTGTTGGTCCATTCTCAACTGCCTAATCATTCTAACGAGTGGCCTTGAGCATAATTAAACATCACTGTCAACACGGCGAATCAGTGGTCACGAGCCGGTGTGCAGACACCTTTCTTCGTCTTACTAGACCCGGCTAGTACTACTGAAAAGTAAACCTACCGAACTGTCACTTCTCGGTTTTGATTACAATTTGCAGATTTGTAGAACTAGGGAAAATAATCGACACCTATTTTTTTAGATTGGCTGAGAAACAATTTTAAGGGTAGAAACTACCAATCGTGTATGAAGGGTGGTCTTTACATTTTAACTGCAACAAGTCTTGTGATTCAAAACGTGATATCTTTTAAGTTTTTTTTATATGTGGCAGGATTCAAACCTGAGGTCAAAATTACGAAATTTAGAATGGTGGATCCAATGTTGCGCCTAATTGTCGAACACGCGGGGTGGTTTCCTCTTTTCAACTATAATGAGTCGGGTGATTGGGGAATGAAAATGCTTCTTAAAGAGTTTTTTATGTCGCTGAACCCATATCTGACAAAGAGGTAGTAATCGCAAAATTCTAAACGTCGGATTCAATATAGCAATATCCCGATTCGCGCTTCAAATTGCAAAATGCTGAATTATTATATCATTGACAGCGGTGAATTCTCATCTCGCTCTCTGCCGAACCCAGGAAGAACCAACTATGAGGTGGCGAGTATATATTCTCATTCTTTTTTTTATGCAATTTTTTTTCAATTTTTATTGTTTATTTTTAGTTATAGTTAATTTCTCATTCTTCGAAAACTTATCCCATAGTTGTCGCACAATTGTGAAGCAGTAATCCCCTGGATTCGGAAACTCAAGTTTTCGCTTGACAGTAGCCACTTTTAAACCAAGCGTACTTGATGAGATTTCTGAATCGAGTGAAAGTGAAATGATTATGGATCAGAGATTGGAGCTTGATGATATTATTGTGGAGGTGTAAATTTATACCGTGATTATAAAGAACCACTAGTTCAGAAAAGTTTCTGATAAAGTCTTACCAAGGCCTGAAGAAGAACACATCAAGCGGTTGAATATTATTGAATAGTTGAATAGTACGAATTCTCAAATATTCCTTGGATTGAATGATTGGCGTAAATTTATTCGCATTTTTATCATTCCATTAATGTAACAAAAAAGAACACTCTTTTCGCTGTATGATGGGAGAAAGACTTCTTGAAACCATGTTGTCACTCGGTCAGGGTCAGCTTTCCTGATTTTGAAGCTAAAACGAGGAAATTGTTAGACTTGAAAAGATCTTGTTGTACTCGAGGGCTGGATTGTCCATCTTTTTATTCTAATACGATCAACAAGGGCGATAGGAAACTCCACTTGCAGCGATCATCAGTTGTATAGTGTAGCTGTGAGTCATAGAATTTATTGATTGAGCCAATGCTTCAACTGTTTCTTGCCATTTAAATGGCAAGGTTCGTCCCTTGTGCATCTCTAGATTAAAACTTGATTGGTCAGAGTTTCAAAAGTTATCTTCTCTGACTAATGAAATGTCATTTTGCACTCTTTTAACAAATGTAATGTCTTGTGAGTCCATTTTGCAGAGTTTTAAAATAAATTTGACGACAATGATACCTCATTTCGAGCGTTTAAAGTCCACCTGTGAATATCGAGTTCACGAACGGTCATTGATTTTTGAAAAGCTTCTTAAAACTCATTCAAGGTATATTTAGATAGTTTCTAAAGTTTTTCGGCTTCAGTTACATTACTTGCGACCTGTTCTTCCTATCAATATAATTGTCAATTTGAATTTAATCGTTTGAACCTACGTTGAACTGTGTCAAATATCAATTAGCGTTTTCCCCCGATTTCCAATATCCAATAACTTTCTTTTTATACTCATTATCGGTTCCTGCATCTTCGGATGATTTCAAATCTAAATTCATTTCGATATAAAAAAAATAAAGTTTTCCTCTTCAGTTATAAAAGATTCTATATTGTATTGAGGCTTATTGAAAGCCCTTGTTAAGAGCTTCAAGATATTCTTATAGGATTCATGATGACTAATCACATTATAAGAACTTATTGTTCAGATAATAACATATTGAAGAGGTGCTTATGAATAAAGGATATTCAACTTGTTTGATTGATTGTGAGAATATTTTTCAAACAATGAATATATAATTCTAAAGTATACAGATTTTGATTCAGAACAGATTACTGGCAGAGATCGTTTGCGAAGGTCAGAAGCGTGAAAAAGAATGTCCTGACATACTCGTACTGGAAAGAAGCGGGAACATCACACTGTAAAAAGAATTTGTGCTATTTTACATCGTATTACATTAAAAACTAATTTAACCATATAATGCCAAGTGAATTTACAAGAGTTTCCGTGAATGAACTAAACTTGGAGAAAAAAAACGCCGCTGAAAAAAAACACTGTGTGTAATTTCACAGCCACGCGAGTGAAAACACTTGGTGCTTGTACTTGTCTGCTAGTCGCTCGACAGTCGACTGCTCGCGACTTCGGGGTTTTCTGTTATTTGTCTTTCAGGCACAAAACGTGTTTCCGTCTTTGGCACAAACATACTACATGTAATTTTGTTCTCTGCCAAGAACTTCTACATTCCGTCAATTTAAGTCATACAGAAAAATTGTGAATGCGATGTTACTGGTAAATTCACAGTCTGATATTAATGCAATACCCTATGTTTCTTTACGACGTATAATATAGGTCAAATAGTTTCCAGTGTAAAACGCTGCAATTTTACACGTCAACTGTCAAAGTACCGTGGTCACGGCTTTATCACAATGTTCATTTAAGTTTAATCATAGGAAAATTTTAATTAGTATTGAGGTCTCGTCAGTTTAAGACTTCATTCACAGTCAAGTTCTGAAAGTCAGATAGGTTAAATTACGGTCGGTAGCGATTTTAAAAATGATTTTCTTTACATTTCAGGGAAAGGTCACACTCCATGGCGAGGCATCTGTTTCACTAATGTGGACGCTTCTTTCCACTGTGACTAAACTTTCTTCCTAGTCAATCTCTCCGCAATCAACGATCTCCGCCAATAATCTTTTTCTGAATAAATATCCGGGAAATAAGGCAAAATAAAATTTGACATAGTTGATGTCTGGTTTAAACGATTGAATTCAAAGCGACAACTATATCGATGGAAAGAAGAAGTCGAAGGTGATGAAACTCGACCCAAAAAGCGTCAGAAAATATCTGACAATATACATTAAGACAGCTTCAAAAAACTCTTCAAAAAGAAGTGACCGCTCATGATCACAAAATCGCTATGCATGTTAGTATACACCATATTGGATCCTCTATATTTAATTTCGTAATTTCGACCTCAGATTTTAGATCCAGCGATATCATAAACCCCTTAGAAGCATTTCACCTTTTGAATCACGTGACTTGTTGCAGTTGAAACGTGAATACTACCCTTC
This sequence comes from Belonocnema kinseyi, assembly GCF_010883055.1. Classification (NCBI taxonomy): domain Eukaryota; kingdom Metazoa; phylum Arthropoda; class Insecta; order Hymenoptera; family Cynipidae; genus Belonocnema; species Belonocnema kinseyi. The sequence goes on along the minus strand of NC_046664.1, from coordinate 107,809,720 downwards.
TTATACAACGGGTGGTTTGCAAAGTTTTACCAAAATCGATGGGTGACAGTTCCGTAGGTTTACTCGTGAGTGCGCAAGGCGAATTAGTTCTTAGTTCAATTTAGCAAAAAGTTGTAATTTTTACTAATTTTTGTTGTATTTCTCAAATATAAGTACAGAGCGGACTTTACAGGGTGATTTCTTTAACTTGAAACTTTTGATTCATCACATTATTCATAGAGTGCCTATTCTTCGAGATAATTGAATTTTTCAAGTTTAAAAAATCACCCTGTATAGTGAATGAGATTGCTAGAGATGGCATAGACAGTGAGGATAGCATGAGAGACAGCGTCAAAGTCTAAAGGATTACGCCCACTTTTGTGTCGATTAAAAAGTACATCTTTAAATGTTTTGTGCACTTTAGAATTTGCGGAAATTTACTTATTTTTAATAATAACGATTGATTAGCTAAAGGTTGGCAGTGCAGAACTAGGTAATCAACAAAATGGGAGGTTTTCAGCACAGCGGAAAAACATTCTATACAACGACATTGCGATTTGAAGAAAAAATAAAAATCTAGTCCCAATTTGAAGTGTTACTAAATTGTGGCCAAAAAGATTTATTAAAAACTATCGTCCACTTTGGAGAAAATTCAAGTGAAATTTGACAATCATAAAGCGGTACCGACCCGACAGTGAAACGGGCTCAACTTCGCATAGCAATAAAACAATATGTTCTTATTTAATATAAAAAATAAAAACATGCTTCTTAAATAATAAGTAATTTACTGTGCTTTAGTGAAATTTCATGTAAAAAAGTCATTCAATTCCAAGAAAATAGACCCAGAATTTGAAAAATAAAGTTTCATGAGTTTTCAAAAATCGGCTTTGCAAATATAAAAACTTATTTCGGGAATAATGGAATGCTAAATCAGATCAGTTTCAGAAGCCTCCCCCATTCTCTTAATTTTCGAGTTTTCTATAGTCCACTAAATTACAACCCAAATGTACTCAAATGCACTACCTATAAAAATGTTCCGCCACGAAACTGAAAGAGTTATTTCAGGTGTTATACGGGGGGTCGGGCTAGCGTCACGCTATCCCCCCATTCGAAAAATAAAAGTTTAAATCACATGACCTTGGAGATTTTCAAATGCGCTCATATGCACCATAACAAATAAAGTTTGAACTATATTGATAACCGAGTTATCAGCGATAAAAATGGGTGGGGGTCTGGCGTCATTTTTCTAAACTAATACATTTTTTCGTATCTTGCATAGCTTGGTCGTAAAATAGAATTTTTAACTCATGATTTTTTGTGGTTAAAATCAGAACTATTGGTAAAAAAGGTTGATAAAGAAAACTCAATCTTTCTTTTTGGGCCCTAATAGCATATGGCAAAACGCACCTTAAACCGATTAGTCTTTCAACAATGATCTTTTTACTTATGATTTTTTCATGGGACACGTATTTTGTTTAAATCGTAAAGCATAGCATTGAAAATAAATAAGAAAATTTCGGAAGAACGACACAAGGTACGAAATAAACAAATCACTAAATTGGTTCACCTAAAAAAGATCTACACATTTTTTGTTAATCATTTTTTGATAGCACTCGTAGTTTTTGTTGTATTCGCATAAACAAAAATTAAAAATAGAAAAAAATTTTTTTAGACAATCTACACAAGATATAAAAAAATTAATAAACAAAAGATGCCTACTTTTGAATTATAAAAATAAGGCGATGAAAATACACTTAACTTTCAATATAGGAAGCCCAAATTTACGACATTCCTAGAACTGATGGCCACCGAATTTTCATAATGAAAGTAATCATGGAGCCGAAATTGAGGCGGTGCTCAGTCAATTGTGATAGACAGCTCGAGGGCCACACGCTATTCTTGATCGTTACGTCAGGCTGCATCGTGCGTCTAATTTGAACAGAAATTGTTCATGAAGACCTGAAGATTATGAATTATAATAATTTAAATTTATTGAAATGGTACATTTTAGAGGGTAGCTAAACATAAAAATAAGGAACACATATTAAAGTTAACATGGAAAATGAAATTTGTACATTATTTGCCAATGTTTGAATAAGCAGTCCCAGGCCGAGGTACATAATTAAGTATAATATACATTTTCTATAATTTAGCTAAATATAATGTAAAGAAAATCCTACTTCAAACAAAATCAAGTGCCAAGCACGAGATGCTTGATCAGAATGTGTTCGTTAAAGCCGAATAAGCTTTAACAACAAAAAATTTACATCTGTAAATTTGTAAAGTTTATTGGAAGCTAGAGATCGGACTCCAAATAACAGTGTTATACGATGTTATTTTAGGTAAATTTTCCGCACTTGCTTACCCAACAGGACAGAAGAAGCAGAAGTAGATGACGTACATGTTCGGGTTGCATAGAGATTACTTACTACAAAGAACCATGATCCTAGATTCCAAAGTCTACAACTGATCAAATAATCTTTGTATTTATCGTGCAAAATT
>NC_046664.1:107799963-107807139 GCF_010883055.1 Belonocnema kinseyi | reverse complement strand
ACCTGCTCAATTTACATTACTGAAAGGTAGTTTGAATTAAAAAAATATATTTTAAAAGAACGGTGCTTTGTTTGAAAATGGCCAAATGATCGAAAATGGTCCAATTGCCAATATTCGAAAATGGTCAAATGATCATCCCAGTAGGAAAGATGTGAGGCCAATTAAAGGAAAATCATTGGCTAAAGTATAACCGATCCTGTCTGCTAACGAAATGAAGACTACTGTTGCACCCCTCCATGCTATCAGAGTATATCCCAACGTCAGACTAGCCCTAGCCAGTCTCACAACCACCCCTATGATGATTTCTTTAGCCCTATGTAAGAAGACTGGATATATGCTATCCGAACCAAGATACTTGAAAGAACTGAAGGACTTCAGGTCCCATCTGACCCTGCCGGGGGTAAGAATCTTGTTGGATAACCATCGTTTCGGGACCAGTTGGGCAACGGCTGGTTTTGGTTGCCTCGGAGCAGCTTAACCATCTAGCCACCATTGCCCCTTTCTCGATGTCTGTACAAAAGTTGGTCTATCTTTCTTTCTTGCCTTGCGTTTTGCACCCCTATATTCATCCCTCACTGTCATAAATAAGGTCCATAGTTCTTCTGGTTTGCTCGTACTGGCATATCTGCACCTGTCTCTGGTTTCTCTGTGAAGCTCTTCGAATTTCCTATTCTGCTAGTGTATCTCCCTAGACTTTCAGACTATTTTAGGTCGACAATTACTTTCATGACTAGATTTGATAGCTTTCGTGAAAATCTTGGTCGCCATCTCCAGAGTATCCACGTCTCTGATTGACCTGGGCACCTCTGAGAGTGCACTTCTTAGTTCCGCGGAAAACTTAACTTAGTCCGTTCTTATTGGATTTCTGGTCCATTTTCGGGCCGCGGGTACAATGGATTCCAACTCAAACTCTATCTGGGAGTGATCTGAGAGAGTGGGTTAATCTGAGACTCTCCCCTTCTTGACAATGTATGGTGGGATTTAGCATCGCACCCCAGCACATGCAATATTCTACCAGTATACGTACTTAAACTGAAGGGTGGTATCGCTGTCATATGGAATGTGAGCCGACCCCATGACTAGCCTTCCTATTCCTTTAAGGTCCGTTACTACCAGCATCAGGTGTCTCGAACATAGCTCAAGCAGCGGTCCAACGTTGACTCCCTTCGCCAGTATTCAAGCCCCTGTATTGGGCGTCTTGGGATTCCTGTAACAAAAACCAGTCCCCTCTAAACCGCTAGTGGTATCTCGAACTAACGAGGGTTCCTGGATTAGCGAGATACCTGTGTTCCTCACAACCATGCCCCTTTGCGAAACTGCATAGACACATTTGCTGTGATGTAAGTTAATTTGGGTAATGGTTAGACCGGAAGCAGTCATTTATGTCTGCTCCCGATATTCCTGTATCATTTAATTTCGTTTAGCCAATCATGAGATATTAGGTTTATGAACAAAGAAAAACGTTTTTTACCCTGACCGGCGACCCTAAGGTCGACTTGTCCAAAATTGTAGAAGGGGCTGTTGTTCAGGAACGAAAGAGCGCTCATATAAACAAAGATATACTTTAAAATACAAAGACCACTCCCCAACCGAAGGAGGTGTTGATTTTTGGCCATTGATCCGGGGACACACTTTCGTGCGTCCACCAGGTAGTCCCCCTGAAGAGCTAAAACTGCTACATAGTGCGCAGCGAGTCCGAGCAGCTCATATCTGTTACAACCATCGTCAGAGTGTCAGCCCTGCAAGAGGCTGTCAATCCAACCCCCGACGACACTCTGTTCGTCGGCTGCTGGGCTTCCTTGTGTCTCTTCTCAGACTTAGACCCCACCCCCGATGAGGTTCCCTCAGGGTCCCTTTCGTTCGTCTGGGCCTAATAAATGGTTATTGGCTTTGGGGTCACGATCACTCTGCACATGTGGCTTCGGGGAGTAGTCACATTGAGCGAGGCACTCAATGAATACCCGTTAGCAGGCCACTATGTCAACGGTGGGCTGTTTTTCGGTCGCTGTGCGGGCCGTAGATAATTCCTGTCCCGATTCCAAAAAGTGGAGATCGGTCAAGGAAGGACTTCCACCTAGGAATCCAGAATGCCCGTGTTATATAGGCTCTTTCACCCTTATATCATACACACCAGGGCAGCATGTTTATAGAGCTCCTTTTAAACTTATTTGAATTCCCATCTAAAGACTTCTTTATTAATTTTCAAATTGCAATTTAATTTATTTAGCGATATGATCATGGGGTGGATTGAGAAGGATTGGTAATAAGGGGTTTGATTATGATTTTTTGTTAATTTTGATAGTGGTGTACTTGAGCGCATTGGAAATCCTATCGAAATATCCTTTTAACTTTTATATTGGAATTCTATTTTTTGGGGCATATGTAAGCGCATTTGAAATCCTGCCCGGAAATCCCTTTATCAAAGTTTATATTAAAATTAAACTTCATTTTTGATTTCAGCGTGGGGTGGATAAGTTACAAAATGTAATGAGGGGGTTGATTACGTATTTTTTTATTAATTTTAGAAGGGGCGCATATGAGCGTATTTGAAGTTTTATTCAAAAAGATCGCCTTTACTTTCGAATAAAAACTTTTTTTGTTGGTGATCACTTCGGAAGGTGTGATGACCTCCATATCATGGACAATATTCAGGATAAGCAAGTTGTTACGACCTTCATATTTTGGGCAATTTTTAAGATATGCAGACAATTTATATGGCCGATATAAGTACATTTAAAAACCCATAAGAAAGTATCTACGCCACTGCGTAGTAAAAAAAATTTTTGTTGGTCACCACCTTTCTAAATGTTACGACCTTGACAATCTGGCCAATTTGGCAGGTATGCAAACAAATATTGTAGCGCATATGAACTCATTAATCAGGGTGACCGCAGGTTAAGGAAAACCTGGAAATCAGGGAAAAGGCAGATAATTGATATAGAGGTACTTTAAATAACTATCAAGAATAATAAGTTTAAGTAACTTCAAGTGCTTAATTATTAATGTTCAGGATCAAATTAAAAAAAAATTGTCAAAGGAATTGTCAAATTTAGCTGAAACTTTCTAATTTTTAAGGTTATAAGTGCCGGGTGAAATATCCGTAAAAAAAATTCAAAAAAACGGACAGTTTTAGCGCTATGCGGCGATAAGCGCTCACGATCAGTGAATAAAACGAATTACAACAGATTTTGTTACAAAAGCGATGTAAACATAGAAATCACGGTTCAGATCGTGGTCTGTCATATTTTCGCCGACACAGTTGACTCACATAGCGCGCTTCTCAAAACGATCAAACGCTAGGGGCCCAAGATTCTAACTTGACTAATTAATCACTTCTTTAAAGGCAGAAATGGTACCCAAAGTAACATTAGTAACTAGTGCGCACATCGATAATAACATTGTACCCTTCGCCAGAGGGCCGAACGCTAAGCGCCCATGATCAGCGAATAGAACCAATCCTAGGAGCTTTAGCGACACAAGCGATGTCTGTAAACGAAACACGTATCAAGAAGTGGCCAGTAACATGTTTAGCCAAACCAATGACAATGTGAGTCAACACCGTTGACTCATATAGCGCGCTTCTCAGAACGGGCAAACACTAAGCGCAGAAGATTTGAACTTGAATAAGAAATAACTTTTTCAAAGGCCTTTCACAAAAGAAATGACAGACAAACATACCGTCGTCGATGGAAAAAATGGCATTCAGAGTTCGAGTTAATTGCTATGTGTGCGATAGAGTCTATCAACCAGGAAAAGTAGCTCGAATTGATGGAAATAATAATCCTGATAGGCAAAACGTTGCAATTTTTAGACGCCTTCAACTTCGAAGACCACCACTTGAAGTCGCCGATGAGAGTAGGTTATGTCTCAATTGCAATAAATCGATTCGCTATGAGATAGAGGAGCTCCAACATGACCCAGGCTGTTTAAGACTGAATGTTCTTACACAGACAGGCAGGCAAAGTGCATGTTCTGTAATGCTGATGTTAATACTCCAAGGCTTTCAATTGAATGTAGAGTTAACGCTTTTATTGTCATAGACATTTTCATTCCAGAAGAAACAAGAGCATGCCTGAATCATTTGGATGAACATGGTTTCATCTTAGGCCCCTTGCTTCCTGGACTACAAGCGATTAATAGACCGTATTGGATTCCGGGACAGCAGTTACTTCTGTTTTTGCAGCAAGTTCGTAACGAAGCAAATGTTCATGCGGCCGCGGCGTTTAATAATGAGGATAGTTTCACTGATGAAGAGTTTGAAGCTATTGCTCCTATAACAAAGGAACAATTTAGAGAATTGTATGCATTTTGTGATCCTATTCTGCAGTTACATGGATATGGTGCCAGATACGTGAGGGAAAAAGATCTGCTGACTTTCTTTTGCAAAATGCGTCAAGGTCTTTCTGATGAATTTCTAAAAGTGACTTTTTATTATTTCGAACCGGTAAGCTACAAGCATGGTCATTTCTACTCTAAGAGAGTCTTTAATGCAGCGATTTGTGCCAATGAACTTTATAATCCACAACCAGAAATTCCCAGAGCTATTGCTATCATCGATGGAACTTATGCTTACATGCAGAAGAGCAGTAATTTTCGCGTACTTCGACGGTCATTCTGCAAACATAAAGAACGTCACTTGGTAAAACCTGCTCTCATTGCTGCTCCCGACGGATACATACTTGAAATACAAGGACCATATTTTTCTGACTCGCGAAACAATGACGCACAAATGCCCATTAACGAATTTGACAGAGATGTGGAAGGTATGAGAGAATTTTTCGACATTGGTGATATTTTTATAGAGGGCCGCGGATATAGAGATGCCCAACCACTTTTAGAACGCTTAGGAATTGTGTCCAAGATACCATCATTTCTCCAACAAGGACAGAGTCAATTGTTAACGGAAGAAGCAAACGAAGCTCGGCTAATAACGAAATCTAGATAGATAGTATAATCCAGAAATGGCCACATAAAGTCCATTTTCAAGTTCTTTGAGAAAACCATTACGATGGCTCATGTACACAATCTAAGGGACTTCTTTCGTAATGATGGTGCCATAATTTATAGATACCACCCTGTTATCAAGATACAAGGCGCTACAGCAGAGCTTGCAAGAGAATATATAGCAAGAGCTCGTCAGCCCCATATTGTGCAAGCGCGCGTAGAAGTGGACAATATGCGCTACGGAAATGCAACTTGGAATCACTGCATGAACTTCAAGTACCACGATTTCCTCGCCTTACATATTTTGCAAAAGTTACTGCGATTGGTTACTATGGGTACCATTTCTGTCTTTAAAAAAGTGATGAATTAGTCAAGTTAAAATCTTGGGCGCTTAGCGTTTGATCGTTTTGAAAAGCGTGCTATACGAGTCAACGGTGTAGGCGAAAATATGACAGACCACGATCTGAACCGTGATTTCTATCTTGACATCGCTTTTGTAACAAAATCTGTTGTAATTTGTTTTATTCACTGACCTTGAGCGTTTCGCGCCGCATAGCGCTAAATCTGTCCATTTTTTTTTATTTTTTTTGCGGATATTTCATCCGCCACTTATAACCTTGAAAATTACAAAGCTTCAGCTAAATACACCTAAAGACATTTTCCTTTTTAGTACTATTTCAATCACTTTCATAACTTGTCGCTCATGAGTGGGATGATGGTCGCGGGGGCCAAAGCGCAGGATCTGGACCTACTCTGTCGGCTCGTGGGTTCGAATCCCGCTCGGCACTCTGGAAGATTTACAGCGGCCCATGCGGTAACACTAGCCTAGAAAAGGAGTTGTTCATCTCCGGAGAGTCGTGGGACCGGTACCTCTAAAGAAAAAGTTTTTCTCTAAGTACTTAAAGCTGTTGCTCTTGGTGGTTCGCAATCCACCTTAAACTGTAGGTCCAGTACCCACTACTAAGTAAGTAAGTAAGCAAGTGTGTGGGGTGTGCGTAAAGGAATAGGGAAAAAAGTACAAGAAAAATGTTAACCCTTAGGGGACACAATATAGAAGCTTCCATTCCATTCCAAATTGTAGCTCATGACAATTTCCTCACTAATAGAAAAATCTGACTGAATATAAGCGCACATGTATTGAAAGCTTTTTCTACTCACGCGTATTAAATTTCATGCACAGTGTGCATTGAAATCCTTGTCAAGATCCTAAATTAAATAGATACTAATCACTTATAGATTAGGTCAATATTTTGAATTCTACATATATATATATATATTTCTGATGATAGCTGCAGGACGTGCCATGCACACCCCGAGAATTTAGCTCACATACTATCTAGTTGTCCAACTCCCGCGGGAACGACCTACACTCAAAGGCACCATGCGGCACTAAGAGTGCTTTATTACCATCTCTGTCACTCTTACGACATTAACCTTAATATCGCTCTTCTAAATGCTCCTAGGGAAATCGAGTCAATTGTCGAGAATGGGAAGTGCCGCATATTCTGAAACTTTATATTCTCGACAATTGTTTCTGTTGCTCACTCGAGGCCTGACATGGTTCTTCTTGACTTCGAGAAGCGAACCATGTTCGTTATCGAATTTTCGGCACCAGCTGACAAAAACATCATAGCCAAGGAGAATGAAAAGAAAGAGAGGTATCGAGATCTTATAAGGAAGTTGCAACGATTGTACCCGGAATATTCTCTTAAACTAATCGTCCTTATCATCCGCGCTCTTGGAGGTGCCAAGATTTCACGTGCTAATGGCCTAAAAGGTATCCCTGTGTGTCAACAATATGCCAATACACTTACGGGAAAAATGCAGAAGGCGGTAGTCCTTGGGTCGCTCTATGTTCTCAGGGTACACGAGACTTTTGCTGGATCGTCATATTGATTCCGTTACAGACTGTAACCACCTATCTCACGGTTGTGAGATGTGGTTGTGGCTGAAATTTTACCGCGATCTCACTGGGAGCGGGTAAAATTTCAGCCACAACCACGTCTCACAACAGTCAAATAGGTGGTTACAGTCTGTAAAGGAATCAATACGACGATCCAGCAAAAGCCTCGTGCACCCTAAGAACACGGAGTGACCCAAGGACAACCGCCTATTAGCAAGTGAAAGCTTGGCACCTCCAAGAGCGCCGATGATAAGGATGATCAGTTTAACAGAATATTCCAGGTACAATCGTTGCAACTCCCTTATAAGGTCTCGATACCTCTCTTTCTT
>NC_046664.1:107797216-107799863 GCF_010883055.1 Belonocnema kinseyi | reverse complement strand
GGTTTCTGTTGAATATGGTTACAAAAATAAATAGGCAGTCGCGGACAATTGTCCAGGGGTGGTCCCGAAGGAATTAACCCCCAAGCATAGGTGTGAAAACCGTACCGAAAGCTGAATGGCACTTGGGTGAGGTGTCTAGAACGGTGACTCTGGGATACCGGGCGACCTCTCAGAGTACGCAGCCTTATCCTTGCATGCGGGGCTCTACAAGGATGGACAAACCCCTTTCCCTAGCTTCTCGTGGGAACAACAATGACAACACCAAACATAGTTGTAGTAAGTGCGGTTCAAAACAACAGAACGCGCAGGGCTCCCGACAATGTGTCGGCCAGCAATGCCGACCAATCTAGAGCTGGGGGAGCCAAAGAAAATGGATTAAATGCGATGGATCGGCGGGATCTCGTGACCGTTGAGTGGACGGAGCAACTGAATCACGACTTGCTAGACTGCTACGATGCGAGTGTGGCCCATGACCGGGGTTACATGGCACGGCTGCATGCTCTGTTGTGCGAGTAACTCCCGGAGCTATCGCACTTTTCGCAGCAACGTCTGCGAAACCATGCTGAACTACTCCGTAAAAGAGGCTATGTAAGCGGAACGCCTACTCTACCACAGCTAGAACAAGCCGGCAACAAAGAAAGATAGGCGACACTAAGACCAACTGCGGGCAGGCATCCACTAGATGAAGAGCGATGCTTTACGACCCGGAGAAACATCAACACCAAGGTTTTTCTCAAGCCTAAAGATCTGGCTGAAATGGATAACGAGCTTCGTGGACATTTTTCCGGTGAATCTGACCTCTGGGATATCAATTATTGTGTGTCTAATGCAGAGAGAGCTTTGGCCGATGCGAACCGTAAAACAAAACCAACGGCTTACCATAAGACTACAAGACGAATGCATCAACTTGCCATAAAGATAGGCTGGGCAAGACAGTAAGCGTCCCGCATTCAATGTGTGCTTGATTACATCACATCTGGCAGGAATTTTACCGCCAAGATACGAAAGTTCGCGCGCGAACTCCGGACCCGTTATTACACACTTAACAAGTCAAAGCTGCTGAACATCAGGCAGCATATTGTTGAGAGAATACGGATACTATCTGACGCTAAGACAAGTCTAGAGCGGAGAGAGAGGTGGGTCAGAGAAAATCAACAGTTTCTCTCTGACCCATCTGGACTCTTCCAAGACCCTCCAGTTACTGTCAAACACCCACCCAAACCAGAGGAGTTCGAAGTATTTTGGAGAGAAGTCTAAGAAGTTCATCATAGACTGGACGCAGACTCAGAAAATACAAATAGCTTCAAGGAGTTATGTGTTGCCCTCATAACACCTGATAAAGAATGCCCACCCATCACTACCTGGGAGGTGAAAAAAGTATTAAGAGGGATGAAGAACTATTCCGCACCGGGACCAGATTGTATCAAAACCTTCTGGTGGAAGAAGTTTTCTTCAACCCATCAGCATTTAGCCCGTATTTTCACCTCATATTTGAAGTCGGAAGAGCCGATTCCAGAGTGGTTGGTGGAAGGGCGCACAATACTTCTGCCGAAAATAGGCAACTTAGCTGACCCGAAGGACTACAGGCCAGTAACTTGTCTGAACATGCTTTATAAGATATTCACAGCTATCCTAAATGATACGATTGTTCGGGCAATTCAACCTGTGTGGCAAGAAATGTATGAAAAACGAGGCTCAAAGAAAAGCGTAGCCGGATGTCGGGAGAACCTGCTCATCGATAGATGTGTCTGCAAAGATGCAGCATTCTACCAGCGTGACCTATCGATGGCCTGGATTGATTATCGGAAAGCTTTCGATTCTACATCCCATAGACTTATCATCTGTCTTTTTGAAATCTTAAAGGTTCATCCGCAAATAGTTGGGTGCATAGGGAGATTGATGCCGCTTTGGAAAACCAGATTTACTATCTCATCTGGAAAAAATCGTGTGACAACTAATAAGGTCACGGTTCAGAGAGGTGTCTTTCAGGGCGACACAATGAGCCCACTCCTCTTTTGCCTTACATTATTGCCACTATCTATAGCACTGCGCCATTCCGACCGGTACTTGTGCGGCAAACCTGCAGATCGAAAGTACAAGGTCACTCATGTATTTTACATGGACGATCTTAAGATCTATGCTAAAAACAGAGAGCAACTTCATCTAACTCTGGTGATTGTCGAACGATATAATAAGGAAATCGGAATGGAATTTGGGTTAGACAAATGCACTAAGGTTTATTTGAAGCGAGGAAAACTTAATGGCATCTCTGAAGATCCTAAGCTTGTTAATAGAAGCCGCATACGATACCTTTGGTCTTCCGAACTGTCGGCGAGGAATAAAGTATCTGCAACGAACATGCTTGCCGTCCCGGTACTACTCTATTCATTTGGAGTAGTTCCGTGGACGAAGAACGAGCTTAGATCTCTTGATATCGGGACAAGAATGTTATGCACATGAACAAAAGCATGCATCTTAAGTCTTCCGTTCCGCGACTGTGCATCTCACGCCGTCAAGGGGGTCGCAGAATATTGAGTCTTGAATTTCTTCACAACAGAATTATTCTGGGTACAGCACATAGAGTTGCAAATGGAAGAGACCCTCTTCTTAAAATGGTCAGGAATCACGAAGAAGTGGGCAAAGGAGC
>NC_046664.1:107787944-107797116 GCF_010883055.1 Belonocnema kinseyi | reverse complement strand
AATAGCAGGGGAGAAGCCATTATATAGGGGTATTTTCATATTTCGCGCCTTTAAAGTTGCATTCGGATCGGTCAAGCCCGTGCATCTTCGGATAAAATTTATCATAGTTTCCATGGTTGCGTTCGAAACTTCAAATGAATTCAAGTATCAAAACAATATAGGTTATGTTACATAGTAATTACAAATAATAAAAATGTTTAATTAACAATGAAATGAGACATGTAAACTGAGAAGTAAACGTCAATTTTTTTCTGTGCCAATAACATTATGGAATGTCTGCTGAGTGACAAATACTATGAAATAGTAATAATTATCTGTGCTTCCAGTGGGCGAAGAGTGAATTGTGTTTACCGCTTTTTTACGGCATCAAAACAGGTATGTTATGAATATACAGGATATATTTTAAATAAAGTGAATGAAATATTACATGCGTAAACTTTAAATTGACATTACCTACATTTACTTGCAGCGATTAGGGCAAACAGGTGAATCTGAACATAACCTCGAAAAATGACAGATCGGCCCGGCATGTTTATTATACTTTCGATTGATTATTATTTACCAAAGAAATGTTTGGTGGTTTTGCATGTTTATCACTGACTGTGTCGGCAGCGATAATTTAAATAATGATTACTTATTGTCAATTGAACAATCATTACTTAATAATCATTTTAATAAGTTAAACATTATTTCTGAATTTAAAATTTGATTACCATTGTTTTTTACACAGATCGATCCTAGAAGAAATACTCGTAAGGAAATGCAGATAGAACTGGTGCATTTTAATCAACATTGTTGAAAAATCGTTATCTCGTACACAGTACAATAACTTATTTATGAAAGTAAACGCAATACCCTATTTCAACATGTAAAAGTAAAATAAAGTCCATTTTCATGAATAAAGTTTTATTTATAAATGCATGAAAATAACTTTCAGTTACCAGTAGTCATTTTTCAGATTGTTAAAATTTTTGACGAAGTAATGTTAAAGGGATAAAACTATGAGTCCGCCCTAGGGAATCACATTCATATTCTTTGGCCACTAATCCGCTCTTTGTTTCTGTTATTATTAGTTATTGTGACATATAATTTCTGAAATATGAAATGTTTAATTAACTGGTTCATAACTTCCTACGAAAACTTGAAAATAACATATATTTTTACGCGTTAGACGCCATAAGAAGAACAATTGCTTTTGGTAGCTGAAAAATGACATGAACCCTTTTCTAACAATCACCTCATGAAAAAAGCTGTTCGCCCTATTCAAATTAGTTCAAACACGCTCAAAATAAAACCATTGTAATACCGTTAACAAATTCTGGAAAACTCGAGCACTTCAAAATTATAAACATAATTTAAATTGGACGTACTGGTAACTAAAAGTGATTTTTATGCATATATAAATAAAAATTTATTTATGAAATTGCACTTTATTCTATTTTTATATATTAAAATAGCGTTTCAAGTTTAATTTTATAAATAAATTATTGTGTACTTTTCAAAATATCAAAATCCAAAGATATTTCAGACCATAAATTCTACAGAAGAATTTAGATCGCATTCAAAATCTCGATTTAACTTATAAGTCACTTCGTAATGTATTTAATTTTAGATCTTTAAACGGATTTCAATGCACACTCTACATTAAATTTCATGTGCGTGAGTGGAAAAAATTTCCAATATATGCGATCTAAAGGTAGGGTGGTACTAAGGGTAGGGTGGCTACGAAGGACCCTGCACCAAATGTAGTCAATGGTATTTTATCATAAAATCTTAAAAAAATGTCTTTTGGTATTTTCGATCTTGCAGAGCAAAAATTCGACAGACAAAACAAAGAAAAATGGTCAGTTTTTCGAAAAAAACAAGTAATTTAATAGAAAAATGCTTATTTTAGAGAAATGATGTTTTTTCTCAAAAACTCTTGGGTAGTTGGGCTAAAAGTTTTACATTTTGTCGATCAGACTTACTGAAATAGAAGATTCATATCCACGAACTAAAAAGATTAATGATTTCTTGTGTAAAACAGCATATTTTGAGGGAATTTTTATACCTTAAGCATCAAAGTAGAGACATCATCATTTCAAGTAACTAAAATCACTAGAGATTTATTATCCAACTCCTACGGTTTGAAATCACTTTCAAATAAGTGGAGAAAGCAAGCATAACAAGATTCTGTCATTAAATTTATTTCAAAGGATGTTTTAACATCCCTTAATCATTGAAACAAGGAAAATGGCAATTGTTAATTACACAAACCCAAGGGATGTTCTGATCGATAGTATTAATGGTAGTGATAATAAAAATAAAAATAATCAAAAAAATGAAAGTACATAAATGAATAAAAATAATAATAATAAGTGGTTCAAATATGCACGAGCTTCCGCCAAATAGTGCAAACCTGTTCTGACTTATTCCAACATGTACCATCTAGTTGCAAGGATATTTTTACATGGAAAGTTGAAATATTCATAAAGTTCTTGTTCGCAAAGAAAACAATATTGCGAAATTGTAAGTGAAGATATAAGTACAGTCTACTTAGCTTTAAATAATAATAATAATAATAATAATAATAAACCTTACTTTGGCAACAACTTTAAAACGAGCTTACAGTTTTTTCAGGTTGGAACAGCTCTGTGCATGCTCTTCTTAAAGATGGTGTTATTATTAATAATAATATTATGATTATATATAGCTCATATCGATGCTTCGTAAGAATACTAGCACCGTTCAAAAAGATTTACAAAGTCTAACACGGCTCAAGGCGGCTAACGAAAACTAGCACCGTTCATAAAGCCTAGCGAAAAATAGCAGTACTCGACGATGGCTGACGAAAACAAGCACAACTCGTCGATCGGTAACGATGCGTAGCACAACTCGCTAACGCGGACGAAAAGTAACACAACTCGGCGAGCGATGACGAAGCCTAGCACAAGTAATACATCGCTGATGAAGAGTAGCATTACTTAAACAGCGCTAAAGAAACTTATAACTTGCAAAGGTTAATAAAACGAAAAAAGTGAATTTTTATCATGCATTTACACATCAGATTTTCACTCCTTGCAAGATCAACAGTCAGAAAAATAAATTTTAAATGCGTAAACTGTAAATTGTACAAAAATAATTATTTTGAGTTAATGTTGCTCCGAAATACCTTTTGAGATAGAACGAGAAAGTCGGAGCTTTCACTTGAATAAGAACCACGTAAAGGCAAGCCACTTCAAACGCATCATCTGAATAGTGCATTTCGACATGCTGTACGAGAAGGTGGTTTTCTCCTCGTGTGATCATTTCCGGTCACACGAGGATACAAAAGAAAAACCTTTAGTTGAGCCATAAATAAGGGACAATCAAAATAAAAGCCATACAGTTTTGTTGTTACTCGAAGACGAAAAAAATAAGCCCTAGAACTTTCAAATACATCAAGTCTCATTCCGTATTTTTACACACACACATCCTTGTTCTAAAAACATACACATATCCTTGTTAGTTTTCGCCAGCGCTCTACGGAGCGTTCTTTTCTTCGTACGCACTGAATAAACTGTCTGCAAACGGTGTTCCTTTTCGTTGGCGTTTTGAGAGCTCTGTTAATCTTCGCGAGCACCCGCGAATAATGCGTAGCTTCGCGAGTGCTTCTTCTTTAAGGAATTTTGAACCGTGTTACACTTCGCTAGGAGCGTCGAACGGTGTTTGTGTTCGTCAAGCGCTGAACGGCGTTAGGCTTCGTTCGGACCATAGATTATTATCGTCATTTCATACCCTGATATTTTAATCGGAACAATCCTTTTGTTTTTGTTAATTAAGAAATGCTATTTTCTGGTTTTAATGTTTAAGGGATATTGAAACAAAATCATCAATCTTTCTAGTACGTGGGTATGAAACTTTTGTTTCGGTAAGTGTGCTCGACAAAATATTAAGGTTTTAGCCAAATCTAACAGAGTTTTCGAAAAATTAAAAAACATTTTACTAAAATAAACATTTTTCTAATAATATACATGCAAAAATGGAAACGTTGACAAGTACTTGTCGAAAAACTGCTTATTTCTCTTAATTTTTTCTTTCGAATTTTCACACTCCAGGTTCGAAAATACAAAAAAATCTGCCCCCTACGCGGGCATATTCTCATAGCGCGCCACGCGCGCAGCTGGCTTCGTTCGCTAGTTTGAGCGCGCCTAGGGCGCGCGACTGTTGGTTCTCGCGCTTCACGCTTGATGTTATATTTATCTCGCACTTCGCGCTCGATTGTACATTTATCTGGCGCTCCGCGCTCGATTATGTATTTACCTAGCGCTAGGCGCTCGGTCTTTATGTTTTCGCATATTCTTGTGTAAACGTTTAAAATCAAGACTGAAAAAACCACCAATGTAATTTTGTGATTGTGAATTTTCTTTTATTAAAAGGGCTTACCTCGAGAGTTTCAGCGCACCTACGGCACGCAATTGATGGCTATCACACTCCGCGCTCGGTATTTGTATCTCTGCCGCATTCGTGCACAGAACATTTAAAATCAAAGGTCAGCGGACTGACATCTGTAATTTCGTGATTGTGATCTCTCTTTTGTTAAAGCTCTTTCGGCTTTAACGAACACATTCTCATCATGTATCTTGTGCTTCGCAATCGATTATGTCCACAATGTCAACTTTTCTACATTATACACAACAATTACCATATATATCAAATATAATACATTTTGTATGTAACTCAGTCTGGAATTCCAAGCTGCGCTGAAACATGTATCAATTCAATCAATTTATATCATTGCAGTTCATAATATGTATAAAAATTGATTCATACTAATACTTATTTCCTTGTTTTTATAATTTATTTTCATTTTAAATCTTTTTTTTTACGATCAAAGACAAAAGATTGTGCATCTGCATATGGTCTAATACAGGAACCTATATAGCGTCCTATATAGGATCCTTTGTCTTTTTTCGTCTTTTCGGTCCTTTTTCCAAAATAAAATTTTTTTATTTCTAATCTTATTTTTTACGATTGAAAGAAAATCTACTCGTCCTATCGAAAAATGATTATGATAAATTTATAGATCTTTTTAGGCGAACAACTTTTGTTTTTTAATTTCAGTTAGTACTTATGTCCTTTATTCAAAAAAATTTAATATTTTTATTTTGAATGTTATTTTTTACGACTAAAGAAAAAACTGCGTGTTCTATAAAAAATCATAGCTTTTTCTAGATAAACAAGTTTTGTCTCACTTTTTCGCGTAGTTTGTGTTGTAAGTGCAAAATTTTTTTTATTTTGTTATCTTTAATGTTGTTTTTTATCACTAAAAACAAAAAATACGCGTCCTATCGAAAAGTGATTTATTACAAATTTGTAGGTCTTTCCAGGGCACGCAATTTTAGCGTATTTATTTTTTTCGTATCTTGCATAGTTTGACCAAAACATGGAATTTTTGGATTTTTCATTATTTTTGGTACGATCAAATTTGGAATTATTATAATATTATAGGGCTTCTAAAAATCAACGCTTTTCTTTTCCTGACTTTTTTCCAATCATGCGCTGTTTGGGTTAAAATGTTCATTTTAATTTGTTTTTTTGGATTTGAAAATGCTATAACTCGGAAAATTTTCGTGTTATAAAAAAAGTCATGAGGATAAATTGTTTGAGTTTTTAAGTACAATGATTTAAAAATCTGGAAAAATGTGGTTTCAAACATTTTGAAAATGCGCTCACTTTTTGAATTTTTATCCAAAATCGCTGGTTTACGAACTTCGAAAGTTATCGGGTCTACAGAATACAGACTACAGACAGACAGACAGACAAACACCTTCGTAAAAATAGTTTTTTCTAACTCAGTGGGTCTCAAAATGTGAAGATTTGATGAAAACCGACAAAGTGACATTTTACAAAAAACCAATACCTTCTCATTAGGATGAGAATGTAAAAATTTTTATTAGAATCTTTCCCAAAAAGCCATTTACTCTCCCTGATTTCTAGGTTTTCCCTAGCCTACGGCTACCCTGATTAAAGAGACGAGAAAATGAGTTATTTGTAAAATAGTTAGGTTTTAATGATTCTTATAATATTGAATAATTCATAAATTCGTCTTCCATAACTTTATTGGAGAAGCAGTTTCGATTGCTCTGTACTTTTATTTATTTCTTTTAGACGTGTTAAACATAAACCATGTTTTAACTAGTGATTCTTAATGCCTGATGAGGTTGTCGAACCCATGTCAACGAAACGTCGCAACTAAATTGTGAGTTTTCTTACTCATTTGCCTTCTCCAATCGAAACTTCTTCTCCGATTCTTATAATAGTTGTTATATATAATTGGATAAAGAAAACCTCAGGCGACCGATACTTGAAATAAGTAGAAACTCAAGATATAGACAACTTATACATTATTTTATTATTATTTTAAAAAAAATTACTCAAAAATCCTTCACAGAAGTTTAATTTCACTACTTACTTTTTAGAATAAATTATTATTTTATGTTCCTTCTAATTTTCCATTTTTATGCATACCTAGTTTATGTAACATGTTCTTAGGATAAAATAATGTAAGAATTACATTGGCACTATCTTTTATTTATGAAATATACCGGGTGGACCATTTTAAATGAAGTACGTAAATATCTCTGTTGGTAAGCCAGTTACGAAAAAATGGTTGCGACAAAAGTTGTTCAGGACAATGAGGGCCATCTGACAGTAATAACAACTTTGACTTGAGGTCAATTTTAAGATCATTTGAAGGTCTGAGTCAGTTTTTAAAATGGAAAACCCCTTTATTTGACACCAGATTCGGGCAGGGCGGAAAATTTGACATCCGAAAAGACAGTTTTAATTTGTTAGTCACTTTTAGAAGGTCAAGGTTGAATATTCAAAAAATTTTCGGAAGATAGCTTTCTTTGAACTTTTGAGGATTTATGGGCGAACAAATGTTTGGGGTGCTTATTTACCATGAGCACCCTTATCTCAAGGTCAAGATAATCAAGTTCGATGATCCCTGAGCCTATTCAAACATTTTCTTGGCATTTAAATTCTGAAAAGTTCGAAGAAAACAGCTTCTGGACGATTTTTCAACATTTAACTTCGATCTTCTGAAGGTAACTAATGTGACGGTCTGAATGAAAAGTTACTTTAATTTAATTTTGTCCTGGCGCAGATTCGTAGACCTGGTCAGATAGTTTATTAAATGAAACACAAGTTGCAGCTGTAGCAGTCAGAGAAGGAATGAATCTAGAGCCAAGGCCCTTGCTGGGCGGTCCCACGATTAAAGCGTACACTCTACTGCCCTTATCATATAAGATGGGAGGGAGTGATATCTATCTACTCTTAGCACATGAAACTACTCTCTTTTAGAAGAATGCGCTTACGAAGCTAAAATATTTTGACCTATTCTTTTTCGCTTCACACCTCCCCTATTAGAGTGAATTTCTCTTCAAATTCTTTGTACTTTCATAGCCTACTTCCTTCTAAACGTAATAGGTTTATCATATAACTTACTCTTTAAGTCAATCATAGACGGGTTCGCTGGTACGTAGGCAACAACTTGTGGTATTATTTCGTTGTTTATCTTATTGGTGGTTTAACAAAAGTTAATGCAGATGCTAGGAAGACATTTTCGAAGTAATTCGCAAACTCCGCATTTATAAAGTGCAAATATTGAGATAAGGATTAACAAAGTATAGCCTAAGTAAGAAAGAATGTTCGTTGCCTTTTCTTTCCAAGATTGAGATCTTCTAATACTCTGTACTTTACTCAAAACAGTTTCTATCTCATCTAAAGATTTTCCGGCCGATTTTAATTCCTGGCCATTTAATTGTCCTTTCAAGGGTAAGAATTCATTTCTTACAATATTCAAATAAGATTCCAAGAATGGAATTGTAACATTTTTTCGGTATGAACAATTCTGCGTTTTTACTTTTGTTTTTCTTAATTTTACAATAGTGTCTTCAATATGTATAATACAGTTATCTAGAGCTTTAATTAAAGTTACTCCTGTTATTGACTTTTCATAATTGGTATTTTCACAGTAAATTTGTTCGATCTCCTCCTTGTTTGGAATCATAATGACATCCTGCTCGTTTTGTAAAATGTAAAATATAGTTTGATCAATAATAATTACATTTATCTGACATATTTCGTTGTTTATAATCTTAACGCTGCTTTTTATCAATAATTTAAAATGACTCAAATCACTTTCTGACGTAGGGACGTAAATAGTTTTTTAGTCGCTGATCATTACATAATTTTCATTTGAGATTGCGGTGATAAAATTATCCTCCTTTCGTACTGGTATCGGAATTAAGTGACTCATTTTGTAGATTTATTTTTGTAAAATCGGCATTTTCATTGAGTAAACAAATTTATTATTTACCAATAAAACAGTCATTTCGGCAATGTCAATCAAGTATTGATATTTTTCCTCTACTAACTGAATGACATGCTTTTAATTGCTTTCCTTTTCAGATTGTTTGAATCGCTCTATGAGTGTAGTTGCAGGTAAAATTTGGGGATTTAATATTCCGTGTTTACCATCATTTATTGCATTGATTAATGACGATATGCCTTCACTTAATTCTGATATAACAACGGTCATCATTGTGATCTGATTAGCCATTACTATGTTTTCGATATTTTCTTTAGTCATATTGGCTAACTTGTTATAATTATAATTATATATAATATTTTTATTGACTATTTATTGTTTAAAAACAAGAAATCTACATCATATTCGGCCGCATTTAAAATAGTCCTTATTACTTTAGTTTGATTTTGTAGTGACATTTTTAACATTTTGTTTTTTTCGAATACAGTTGATCAAGTTTGTGGTAAATATAATCGAAATCACTTACAGATAGTGTTCTAAAAAGTTTCTTGGATATGCTATCAATGAAATTAAAAGCTCCCATTTTATACCGATTCTTTCATAATAACTGATCGTTTAATGCGGGATTTTAAGGTTTTCAGTTCAAATTGTTCTAAAAATTGATTACATCGTTTGGAGACGGATTTATACAAGAGACTAAGTTGTTCGTACCTTTTGTCAATGATGTGTGTGTCGACGGACGAAATGAGTCGCCATGTAGTGTAATAGATTTTTGCTGTACCAAGGTCGTCGGTGAATATAGTGGATCCATCGAGTGAAGTGAGGGCCACGTTAGCAGACCTGATCGAGAGAGGTGATAGCAGTATCCAAGTGAAA